>NC_140485.1:30560542-30843042 GCF_964271855.1 Acomys minous
CCTCATGTCACATCACCAGTTTCACCTCCACATCACAGGACCTTATTTGCACTGCCACATCATAGGACTTACATGACATCTCCTTATTGCCACTTCCCAGTACTTCCTTGCCACTGCATAGATTCTGTCATCTCATCGGCCACTCTGTCATTTTACAACTCCTCTGTGTTATACTGCAGGCCCTCAATGCCACCTCAGTCCTCATGGTGAACTAATAATTACTCATATCACAGAGGTACCACTGTCACCTCATAGGCCCTCGCTGTCATCTCAGAGACAAAAGGCTACTTCACAGGCCTCACTGTCACCACACAGGCCACAGTGCCACTTCATGTGTCTCCCTGTTACCTTACAGGCCCTTACTTTCACCTCACAGGTCCATCAGAGGCCCTTACTGTCACCTCACAGCCCACAATAATATCTCAAAGGCATCACCGTCACCTCTTAGGCCCTCACTTAACAGGTCACACCACGCTGCCACCCAACATGGCACACTGCCATCTCGCAAGATTCATTTTCACCTCACAGGCTTCAGTGCCACCTTGCAGGTCAACAGTGCTACCCTAGAGGCATCCCTGCCTTGTCACAGCCCTCACTTAGACCTTAATTGCTACTGAATATGCCTCACTACCGTCTCACAGGCCTTCACTGTCACATCACCAGCCTCACTGTCATGGCACCAGCGTCACTGACCTCACAGGGCTAACTGCCACCCCGTAGCTGCAGCTGATTTATGCACCTTGGTGATGGCTTTGTGCTGTTTCAGATAGCCTTTTGGCAGGACAGATCACCTTTTGCCAGCGAGGTAACTACATTTCCTGGTTTCACTTATTGGCCTGGGTGAGAAGAAATCAAGCCCGTAAACTTGTGTCAAGGACTCTAAATTGTTTGGGGGGTTTTAGCGCTCATGTACAGCCCTTAGAGAGTTGGAGATTCACTCTCAAGAGTTGTCAGGGCTATATGTGGGAGAAAAAATATCAAGGAATTTTGTTTTCATCCTTCATAGAGGAAGAATGTGATTCAGCGTAATTCTCTGAAGAAACAATGACTGTGTGGTCATACAGCAAACGCTGTGATATGGTTCATGACTTCCGGGGCCCAGCCCCACTAATTCACCGTTAGATCATGATCACCGAAAGTCACCTGACACAACAGTTATTTAGCACTCACTGTGAGTGAGGAGGAGCCTGGCACTTTTTAATATATCGTTTCATTAAATACAATGGCCCTTCAAGGCCTTCAAGCTATCACCCTCCTTCTATGGGTGAGGGAAACAAGGCAGAGTCTGCACTAGTGGTTGAAGGAGTGGACCTCACTACATAGCAACTTAAAGCAGCCAACGCGTGTCATCTCTCACCACTGCGGAAGGTCAGGGATTTGGTTGCAGTTTGGCCAGGTGCTCCTGGTCTCTCATAAAATCATAGTCCAGATGCTGACCAGAGATGCAGGCACAGGAAGCCTCAAGCAGGCATGGGAGGCCCCCTCAGGCTCTTCCACATGGCTTTGTTTCCTCACTGTGTGGACCTCTTCACCAGATTCCTTGGGTTTCCTTGGAGACTACAGCTGGCTTTCCTCAGGGCAAGTGACTCAAAAGGGAGGAGAGCAGCATGTTTGTCTTCTGAGACCTAGCCTTGGGAGTGTCGTTGGCACTTCTGCCATGTCCTATTTATGCTTGTTGGCCCTGTGTGTTGTGAGAGAGGCCCACACAGGGACGTGTGTGTGTGTGTGTGTGTGTGTGTGTGTGTGTGTGTGTATCATTGATTATCTTTAAATTACTTATTAATCTATTAATAATTAATTGTTATAATGCAAATGTTAGTTCATTTTTCAGGTTACAAAAGTAGATGTCATAATTACAGCCTTGTCTATATAAGAATAGTTCTAACTATTTAAAAGTTATACAAGCTGGTGTGGTGGTGCATGCTTTTAATCCCAGCACTCAGGAGGTAGAGGCAGGCAGATTGACGTGAGTTCAAAGCCAGCCTGGTCTACAAAGTGAGTCCAGGACAGCCAGGAGTACACACAGAGAAACCCTGTCTTGAAAAAAAAAGTTAGCTGGGTATGGTGGCAGACTTTTAATCCCAGCCCTCTGGAGACAGAGGCAGGAGGATCTCTGAGTCCAAGGCTAGCCTGATCTACAGAGCTAATTCCAGAACATCCAGGGCTACACATAGAAACCATGTCTTAAGAACAAAACAAAACAAACCTGTTATAGAGAGTATGGAGAAAGGCCTTCTCAGTGTTTCAATTGTTTTTGTTAATTATGTGCAGCCTTTGAGGTTGCTCATAACGGAAAGGGCAGTGTTTGGACATTTTTATGGTTGCTGAAAAAGCTATAATTTTACAAAATTCAAAATAGAAATAAGCTCACTGTAAGTAGAATTTAATATGTAAGTTTTGACCATTACTACATAAAGATACGGTTTAAATGTTAGCTCCACACCCTTCTGCTAGATTTCAATAGTATATTAGAAATAGTGTGTGTGGTTTTTGTCAAGAATAAATTACTAGTTTTAAAATTAAGTGATATGAAACATTAATTTTGGTTGCAGCAAAGAAACAAAAGAGGTCTAGTTAACTTTAAAATGTTTAAACATTGCAAAGATTTTAAAGTTTAACTAAAAACTTCCTCTTCAGAATTTAAGACATAAAGTGAATGAGTTTGGTTTTGGGTTTTTTTTTTTTTTTTTTTTTTTTTTTGTATTTTATTGTAAAGATCTGTTCTCTATTTTCTATTTAAAACAATGAATGAGTCATGTCACAGGAACATGTTATCCGCTTGCCCAAGGCCACGTAGAAGAACAAATCACAAATGTCAATATTTTTAACTTCACAGATTCCACAGTTGATGGTGAAAAACTCAAGAGGGGAGATTATTCAGTTGGCGGAGGCAGGTAGTATACAGGGGTCTTTGGGTCAAAGTTTATATGGAAGACCTAGTTAAGGGTGTCACAAGGAGACAGTAGTGACGTGGTTTTCAACTTTGCTCTTGTGCCCTTGTCACTAAGTTAGGCTTATCACTGACATTTTACCCCCATAGGTTCTTGAATAAGTTGAGACATATAATGGAGACACGTATGAATGAAATAAAAAGACCTTGAACTCTCATTCTTGGAACACAGCTGACAGTCTTGGCCACTTGGCACGTCTACTTGTTGACTGAGACTCAAACCCTAAAAATAGGCTCCAAGGTTAGGAGATAGGAAGCCAAAGTTTACCCAGTTGATCACATGTCTCAGTCTTATCTTTGCTCTTGGATTGTTCCCTCTCTCTCTCTCTCTCTCTCTCTCTCTCTCTCTCTCTCTCTCTCTCTCTCTCTCTGTGTGTGTGTGTGTGTGTGTGTGTGTGTGTGTCTAAGCTAGAGGACAACCTCACATGTCATTCTCAGGAGCCATCAGCTTAGTTTTTGATATAACTCTCTGGAACTGGACTTACAGACAGCTGTGAGCTTCAGAATAGATGCTGGGAATGGAAGAGCAGCTAGTGCTCTTAAGCATTGAGCCATCTTTCCAGCCCCCTGGGATAGCTTTTTGAAGTCAGTTCAGGTTAGAGACTAAGAGGATGGTCTCTCACTGGCCTTGACTTGCCAAGTAGTCCTGGCCTGCTGGCCAGTGAGCCCCATGGATCTGCCTGACTCTTTCTCAGTGCTTGTATTACAAGTGGGCATCACTGGGCCTGGCTTCTGTATGTGGACTTGGAGGGTCAAACTCAGGTCTCCTCTACAACCCTGGATTTATACATTTATGACTCCCATTGAACCTTTTATTTTTACTACCTCGTTAACTAACCCTGAGAACATTTTCCATATCTCTAGTTGGTTAGCTCATTTTATAAGGAAATATGTCATGAGAAAACTTAATATGGGAAAAGACTGCGTGTGTGTGTGTGTGTGTGTGTGTGTGTGTGTGTGTGTGTGTGTATGCAATTCACATATGTGTCAGAGTAGTTATGTAAACCTAAACTGAACTGAGCTCAAAAGCTATCCTAGAGGGCTGGTGAGATGGCTCCATGGCTAAGAGCATTAGCTACTCTTCCAGAGGACCTTGGTTCAATTCCCAGCACCCATATGGCAGCTTACAATGGTCTGTAACTCCAGTTCCAGGGGATCAGAAGTCCCCTTCTGACCTCTGTGGGCACATACATGCATGAAAAACACCAGTACACATGAAATTGAAGGAATTAGGAAGCTATCTTAGATACTTAAAACTATATTACCAATGTCAACTGAAAACTTTCACTACAAAACCAACCTAGTAACCAAAAGGCTTCACTTCCCTCCAAAGGGCTGTGGTATACGAAACCCCAGAGGTAAGCAACCGAGCAGGCTGGGTTCACGTTGAGTTAGTTCTGAGGCACATGTTTACTATTATTTTGGAATGTTCCTTACATGGAAGAACACATGTGAGGCATGTAGAAAGTGAACATTAGCACTGTTAAGGGCAACAATCTAGACAGGCTGCAACTTGGAAAAGGTGTTCCCAGGAATAAAAACAAATCATTTATCTTAAGGCAATGTAGCTTCAGCACAGACGAGTTTCTGGGGATTGTATAATGGAGTGTCCTCATTCACATAAACTTCTTTCCACTCTACTCAACTACTCACTGGATCCTGAAAAAAATAAAAATAAACTAAAATAAAAGGAAGCCAGTGCTTACAGGCTTCCACACAATGGTGTTGGGAGCAGACGGCGGTGCCAAGCTTTGTTGAGGAAGTATTTCCATTGATCTTTATGGTTCTCTTGGTTAACAAAGGAAACTGTAGACAGGGATTGGTAGGTTGCTTGGCCATAAACTGATTGGCGATTTAATATATTGACCTGGAACTCACTGGAAATCAATATCTCAAACACACCATCAGGGCGCCCAACCCCGTAACATCGTTTCCGTTCCATATTGGAGCGGCCTTGTCAGATGCAGCCTGATGAGGTCTTGTCTTTTTGTTCCAGTAAATAGTGCCAAATTCCCCAGCAGCTATTCATGTCTGATCTACTTATATTTTAAAAACCACAGACTTGGTCATCAGGGGAGCCCAAAATAGTCTTTCCCAGCAGGGCCACGTCACGACACATCTGACTCCTTGGAGAGGAAGGGGATAGGGAGGAGGGAGAGAGAAAAGAGGAGTGAAGGGAGGAGGAGGAAGAGGAGGAGGAAGAGAAGAGATAGGTATATCTGTGTGAGTTAGGGATCAGCCTGGTCTACATAGTAAAACAACAGTGTAGAGTAGAGCAAGACCTAAGCCACCAAAACCAAAGCAATAGCATCAAACATGCCAACAAATAAAACTTGCTTTTGTCATCTGGACTCTTGGAAGTGCTCTGATTTTCCTGCCGTTGGCTATTGTAAAGGCAGATGACCATCCTGTGGCCTTAGGGTGCTTTTCTTCCCAGTCAGCTTGACCATTGGCAAACACCCCTCTCCTCTCTCTAAGGCTTGTCTAGTTGCCTCTGGAAACAAGGGAGATACAGATGGCTCATCTGGATCACCTCTGTCCATACCCATGCAGCAAACCTCTCTGGTGCGACACGCCACTGGCTCATGTGAAGGAACGTCAGAAAGCTCTTTATGGGGAGAAATAGTGACTTTATATGTTGTAGCATGTCACTAGTCATTGCACATATGGTGGCTTTCATTTCCTTACTTGGATAGCTGAAAAGAATGAGCCCATGCTCTCTCCTTAGTCATGCTATCTGCATATTTGAGCCTTTATAAGAGTCATGTCAATGGTAGGTGAATGGGAAGTGTAGCTTAGTGGGAGGGAAGAGCTCCTGAATTTGATCTTATTTGCTTTATCCATATACTTGGTGACACTGATTGTTCCATGATAGCCAGGCTTTCATGAACCCTTCAGGTAGGAAATCACTCTCTCCTAGGATAGAAAATATTTCTCTCTGCCTTTTGTTTTGTAATGGGAAAAATAAGAGGTCATATTTTCTCATTTCTGCCTTAAACAGGCTAATAATGTTTCGTGCTGGGTTTATTTTAAAATTGTAGGAAAATTACATGACAAATAACTATAATATTCAAATCAACGAATATGGGAAGGAAAATGTGGGAGCTGGAAGCCAATTATTCACGAAATGCTAAAATGTTAGGTAAGCTCTCCTGTGTTTATCTGCATCTCTATGGCCACCATCATCATGATTCTTGGATTCTTAGAAAATGATACAAAGAAAGGGAACCTTTTGTTCAGTTTTCAGCAAGGAGGATTCAGGCACAGAAAGCCCGAGTTGCCTTAAATAGCTCATGGGAAGTGCTCGTCCACAATGCCGCTCAGCATGAGGAGCCGGGTAGAACAGAAATGTTTCTCCTGATTGGTTTGTTCTCAGTGCTTCGCCCTCCTTTTCTTTCTGTCCCTTAGCCCTCGTGCAGCAGCATCTGTTACAACTGGAGGGAAAAACAGAAGAGGAAAAAAAGAGAAAGAAAGGTGCTAGTAGTTGCCTTAAGAAATTAGCTTGCCCTTTGTTTGTTTGCGTGTGCTTGCTGGCTTTATTTTGAACCTGTAGGAAAATTGCATGACAAATCACTCTATGAGTAGTGTGTATGAACGGACACATGGCGTGGGTCGGAGCACTTGTTCCACAGAGAGCTTCTGGAGGTCAAAGGGCAACCTCATGGAGTCAGTTCTGTCCTTTCACCTTGATGTGGGTTCTGGGATTGAGCTCGGGCTGCCCAGCTTTTACAGCAAGCCCCGTTTCTACTGAGCCATCTCAATGCCATGCCTTGCTTTTTAAATAGTGTTGTTTCTTTCCACCGAACGTCCCTTTGTTACAGGCACATACTTGCCAGGTGCCTTACTTATCAGGCTCTGTGTACATTAGCAGTGTGCCAGGCCACCCTGTCACTTGCTTTATACTTCTCTCCTTCCAGAGAAGCTTTGACTCCTAGTGTTCTGAGCAGTTATTCCAGGTTCCTAGTTTGAGTGTCCTCATGGGGCTGTGTGCTGTAAGCTATCCCTTCAGGGATGCTTGCGTTCTAGCCTTGACATCTCTCTCAACTTCGGATCTGTCACTCCCTTCCAGAGCCTTCCATGCCCTGACCATCTGGCCCTGTCCTCGATCTGACCCCCTCCAGCTCTCAATCCCATCTGTTGCTCTGGTTCTCTCAGCAACTCATTCTGGGACCATCCGTCTCCTCCCTGCGGGTACAGGAGAAAGTGCTGAAGGGCACGGAGAAGGTGTGCTAGGGGGAGGCGACCTTCCTAGCCATGGGAGAATGGCCTCAAAGCTGTTAGCATTTCCTGGCTCCTCAACCTTCCATCTTTCCTGTTCTTCCAGCCTCCCCTCCCAGACTCAGCCAGGAAAAAGTAATGGAATTTGAACTTTTAATTAATGTCACTGTCAGATTGGTCCAGATCACAGGGGGCAACGCTCCCATTCCAAACCTCGCCCTTCTAACTCCCCAGCGGCGTGGGACCCAGGGGACTGAAGCGGAGCGTGCTTGCTTGCTTTTCTTAGCCCTCTAATTATCTTACCCTCGAGGCCCTTGGAAATAGTTCCAGCATGATTTTTTTTTCCTTTCCGACTGCGTAATTATAGTTACTGGAAGAAAGGGAGTGAGAGTGCAGTGTGGGAGCATCGCGTGTGCACTAATTACAGTATAACGCTGTGTGTCATTGTTGAACGTATCTCTCCAGCCAGCTCTAACAGTGTGTTGACAGTGGGAGGTAGTAAACACTGAGCTGATTGTCTGGAGGCCACTGCCATCAGTGAGTGTCCTTACAAAGCCAAGAATACAGAGAAAACAAGCTGATGAGTCTGATAAAGTCACAGGAAACTTCAAGTTTTATTTATTTAGGTTTTTATTAGGCAACTCTTAATTGTAAAAATGTGCTTGGCTCAAAGGCTGGGTGGGATGCTTTAATCCCAGCACTCAGGAGGCGGAGGTGGATCTCTGTGAGTTCAAGGCCAACCTGGTCTACAGAGTGAATTCCAGGACAGCCATGGCTTTGTAGAGAGAACCTGTCTCAAAAAGCCAAAAACAAAACAAAACAAAAAAAAAACAAAACAAAAAAAACCAAAAACAAAACCCAAAAAAAAATCACCCAACCAAACAAAAGTGCTTGGAGTAATGAAGGTGAATGGAATTATAATGTAAGGCTTTTGATGTTTATTTATTTATCTGGTGGGTGTGAGCGAGTGTATGTATGTATGTAGGTGAGTGTGGATATGTGCATGTATGTGTGCACCCTGCATGTGGGGGCCAGCAGAGGCTGTTGGGTGTCCTCCTTTTTCACTCTCTGCTTTATTCCTTTAAGGCAGGGTCTCTCCCTGAATCTGACATTTTTTGTTCTCCCCCAGTCCTCTGTTCTGGGTTTTCAGGGATGTGCAAGCCCATGTCCCCGCTTCTTACTGGCTTCTGGGATTCCCAACTCTGGTCCTCAGGCTTGGATTTTATTGGTGTGTGACTGGGCATGGTTCTCTGAAGGAACACTTGTCTCTTCAAAGAGCTCTTTCTGAGATGGCCTGTGTGGTAGATACCTAGGATCATGAGCTAGTTCAGCTCTCTGCAGTCAGCTTGCCTCTTTGCATGCCTGATCATGGAGAAAGCCAGCCTA
The DNA here is from genome assembly GCF_964271855.1 of Acomys minous. Lineage (NCBI taxonomy): Eukaryota > Metazoa > Chordata > Mammalia > Rodentia > Muridae > Acomys > Acomys minous. The sequence continues at coordinate 30,569,097 of NC_140485.1, forward strand.
CTTGGTTCCTTCTTACTAGAAGCATTCTCCCCACACCCATTGCTTTAATATAGTTTCTGTAGCTATTGGAAGGTTTATTTGGTGCACAGCTGTAATGGTTGGACATCTGGGAGCACAACACTGACATCTGTTCAGCTTCTGGCAAGGCTTTCATGAGGCGTCAGTTCAGGGTAAAGAGTGGAAGGGAAGCAGGTGTGAGGGAGAGGTGAGGCATCAGGCTCAGTTTATACCTTCTTCTTCTTCTTCTCCTCCTCCTCCTCCTCCTCCTCCTCCTCCTCCTCCTCCTCCTCCTTCTTCTTCTTCTTTTGGTTTTTCGAGAAAGGGCTTCTCTGGGTAGCCTTGGCTGAACTCACTTTGTAGACTAGGCTGGCCTCAAACTCATAGAGTTTCGCCTGCCTCTGCCTCCAGAGTGCTGGCATTAAAGGCATGCACCACCATGCCTGGCTTGCATTTCTTCTTCTTCTTAAGGAAACAATCAACTCATAAAGGCCTCTGCACTTCTCAATGCTGTTAAGTTGTCAAGTAACCCTTAACATAATTTCTGGTGCAGATAGACTGTTTAATTTACAGCGCCTATGAAAGGAAAATGGAACACAAGGTCATTAAAGGCTCTTGCTACCATCATGGTTAGACAGGGCAGGTGACTCTGGGGTTCCCACCATAGCTTTTCAAGGAATAACATGCTTTCCAGGGAGGCTGCAGCCAGTATGAGAGACCAGAGAATAAGGTATTAGTGAACCATGAACATTTTTTAGTTTAGACTAGTTTATAGTTTTGACTTTTTTCTTACTATGCTAATTTGTATATTGGGAGACTCGAGGGACCATTTGAGGGCCTTTGGCTGAGAAAGTCAGGACTGTGGCTACTGCCATCTTGATGGCATACAGTTTGCCTTTCCATTTGGACACCATTGCTGCTAGAACCTCTGTGCTTGTTGTGGTCTTACCTGAAGCTCTTTGTATGGCCTGATGGGAGATGAGCAGACAAAGCCATTACTAGAGTCCCCTTTTTATTCTTAAGAATTACAGCAGTGAATCTCGTTGATACTTTACCTGAATTATTCATTGAGAAGGAGTGCTCCAAGAAGCTATCCAAGACTAAATTGGAAAGCTGCCTTTCATTCAAAGTGATGACTTAAAATCCACCATGAATTTTAATATACTCTCCGTGCAGCTCTCTCCTGCTAATTCAATTCTTGCTTAATTTGAACTCCCTGAATCTTTCTTAAGTGGAAGAGCACCTGAATCAAATTAATTGTAGCTGAAATAACATAATTTTCTCATGATGATAGCAATGGGCTTAGGCAGTGTAGGGCAGATATTAGACAGTTTAATCACAGGTTATAGCAAATTGACACTTCGTTAGTGAGGAAAGGGTCCACATTTTGAGTGAGGGGAATAAAATGAATTGTGTTGGAAGCCACCGGGCCTACCTGTCTGACTATGAGCTCGTCCTCCCCCATGTCCTTGCTGCTCATCACAATTCTACCAACACCAACAGCACAAGGCCCACTGATCACCTCGCCAGTGGCGGCCATCTGGGTAGCTGGGAGATTATCTGCATTAAGGAGGGAAAGATTTCTTTAAAAGACCAGAGTGGGCCGGGCGTGGTGGCGCCCGCCTTTAATCCCAGCACTCGGGAGGCAGAGGCAGACGGATTGCTGTGAGTTCCAGGCCAGCCTGGTCTACAGAGTGAGTCCAGGATAGTCAAGGCTACACAGAGAAACCCTGTCTCAAAAAACCAAAACAAAAAACAAACAAACAAACAAACAACAACAACAACAAAAAGACCAGAGTGAAGTGGAATCTCTAAGCCTTCCTTGGGTGATGTGTACCTTGAAAAGCTCAGCCTCTGGGTTCGAGGCCCCGGCTCCTCTGCATTGCCCCGAGGGTCACTCAGCTCAGTCTGGCATTCAGAATTTAAGGGCCATTCTCTTCTCTGTGGCAAGGAAGTATTTCCCTCCTGTTTTGTCTTTTCCTCAACTGTCCCTTTTTTGTTCAGTCTCCGTTCCTGATGAAAGAAAGTTTCCTTTGAGGATTTGGGTTAAGCCATACATGTAAAGAGTTCAAAGGAAAGTATGCATTTGAATCTTAATTTTGTGCTGGTTTCCACGGGTCTCCTTTAAAATGTTAGTGTTTAAGGTGTAGCTGATGTGATGGTATTGGACGAGGGGCTTCAAAAGTAGGTTAGACCATGAGGGCTGCTCCCACCTGACTGGGATCGTGGCTCTTATAAAAGAGGCTCACACAGTGATAGGCTCACTTGCCCTCCCACTTGCCACCACCACACCCATCACCTCCAGAGGATACAGCCATTTTGAGGACGAGGCAGCCCTGGCTGGACAACCAGCTGATGTATGTCTTGATCCTGCATGTCTATACTTCACAATAAGAAAGAAACATGGTTTTGCTTAGAGAGAGAGAGAGAGAGAGAGAGAGAGAGAGAGAGAGAGAGAGAGAGAATGTACAAATGCCATAGTTGATATGTGGAACTTGGAGGATAACTTTCAGGAATCAGCTCTTTCCTTCTGCCATGAGATTACTAGATTGAGCTTAGAGCCTCAAGGGTCTCCTCCTTAGGCACACCAGTGCACTTGCTCTTCATCACGAAGAAAGAAGAATTTCAGGAGGACCACTCAGAGAGAGAGGCAAACATCATGAGTTTATTGATTAAACCGAAAGACAAGATGCTCTTGCACAGAGTGGAGCGTGAGCATTAGGAGAGAGGTGCACTCAAGTGGCTCAGAAGTAGCTGCTTGTGTGATTTGGGGCCTTTGAAATGCCCTTGGGAGGCAGTAGGGAGAGACTGTGCTGCTATACTCAGCCACGGATGTCTGTCCTGACACAGAGACCTTATTTTTGGTACCTTGTGCAAGCTTGCAAGTGAAGAAGGCAGGACCATTAAAGACAAAAGCGTTGGGCAAATAAGATCCTTCTTCTGAAGAGGTTGGACTTAAGACTCAGTTCCAGAGTTTATAACGGCCTCATTTGTGATGGTTCTCAGAACAGGCAGCACAGCGCATGTGCAGGAGTTCTGGCTAACCATGCTGAAATTCCTGCCGTCAGGCAGTGGCAGGTGGAAATCATAACTAGCAGAGTGGTGGTATGCAGGGGTGGAGGGGTGAGGGGGGTGGGGGTGGGTGGGGGCGTGCTCCTTTCTCATGCCCTCTTTCTTTCCTAACTAGCTATCTTGCCTCAGTGCTTTTGTTGCAGCAGTAGAAAGGACCAAGACAGGTTTTAGGATTATTTCATTTCGCTAGAACACTGCAACATTGGGTAATAAGCAAAGGGGCAGCCAGGTAACATCTCTTAATAAAAGATATTATGCAATATTGAAAAGTTGGGTTATTTATTTATTTATTTTTCACCAGTGGTGATGGGGATTGATTGAATGTTTTCAGCAAGACCAGTCAACTTACCTTTGCATCTCTGCACTTTATTTATTTATTGTTTTTCAAGACAGGGTTTCTCTGTGTAGACCAGGCTGGCCTCGAACTCACAAAGATCCGCCTGCCTCTGCCTCTCCAGTGCTGGGATTAAAGGCGTGTGCCACCACGCCCGGCTACATCTCTACACTTTAAAATGGGTCATGCTGAGCCCCATTCTTTTTCCGTCTTCTGGCAGTATGTGTTGGATTATTTATGCATTTATTGTTAAGCAAATAAGCAACCTGAAGAAGAAAATATCAGTGTTATAAAGAACCCTCATAGAATCATACCTAAAGAAAAGAAAATGGAGCAGTGTCCTTGGTGGTGTTTTGACTTTCTAGTGATGGGGTTATGAAAAGACTACATTTCCCTCATTTTTATTAAAATTCTTGATTGCTCATCTTGTGAGAAAACAGAGGACTTCCTGCTACCTGTGCAAAGCTAATGGATAATGGTGGGTTTTGTTTTGATTTGTTGTTTGTTTTTTTTTTTTTTTTGAGACAAGAGTTTTACTGTGTAGCCTTGCCTGCCCTGGAATTTGCTTTGTAGGCCAGGCTGGCCTCAGACTCACAGAGATCCACCTGCCTCTGCCTCTCGAGTGCTGGGTTTAAAGGTGTGTAGTATTACCATTGGGGTGCATAAAGGTATTTTTAAAAGTTTCTTTTTAAACAGAATAATTAGATATCCTTATAATTGTTTTATTATTTATAATATACCCTTGGCTAGATGACATTTTTGTCTCCCTGCCCCTCTCTGCCCAGGAGCTCTTGAAATGGCTTTCTGCTTTCCCAAAGGACCTGAGTTTAGTTTCCAGCATTCACTTCAGGTGACTTACAATTGTTTGAACTCCAGCTCCAAGGGGTTCAATGCTGTCTTCTGGCCTCCACTGATACGTTATATATATGTTGCAGAAATATAAATTAAATGCAGAGAAAATATACATAAACAAAATAAAATAAACATAACATTATATATTTATTGTTTATATACTTATACATAATTTATATTTTTATTTTGCTATTTAATATATTTATAAAATATATTAATAAAATAAAAATAAATAAAATCCTTTTTTAAAAAAAGACCATTTGAACAAACCATAAGGAGGACCAGTAGGCCCAACAAATGAGAAAGCTAAGGCTTCCAGAACCAGGAGCAGCAGAATAATCTGAGAGGAACTACAAGTACATAGAGACGATAGGATTGTAGGCAGGAAGGAAGCCACAGAAACAGAACCATGTGGGAATGTGGAACAGGCTTCCTGACAGTGCTCAGATACACTTTTCAACGTTGGGCGTGATTACCTCTGATGAACTGAGATTTAATAAAATGGAAGCAGAGCTGAGGCATAGTACACACTTATAAAAGAGGGTAGTTGCTGAAGACGTAAATGAGACCTAATGTAAGTGGTCCAAAAGAAAAGGATGAATAGGAGGTGGCAGTGCAAAATAAAAAAGAGCTGAAGCCAGGCCTGAAATCGGCTTTTAATCAAGCTGCTTGGCCGGCTGAGGCAGGAAGACCACGAATGCAAAGGTCCTCTGGGCCCCAGAGCCAGGCTCAAGGCAACATAGACCCTGTCTCAAAACAAAAGTGACTTCTCAGTCACAGCCCGAGGATGTGAGTTCTGATCCCGAGCACCCATGCAGAAAGCCAGGCCTGGTGGTACATTCCCACAGGACAGTGTTAGGAGGAAGGGCAGGGGAGGGGCCATTCCTGGAGCTCATCAGTCTCAGTCAATCTGTCTGAATTAGTGAGTTATCAAGGAAGACATCCAACATTGACTTGTGCGTGTGTGTGTGCGCGCGCACACACACACACACACACACACACACACACACACACACACACGGTGGGCGTGGGGAGAGAGAGAGAAGGAGGGAGAGAGAATCTAAAAAGCATCGGAACCGTAGTTTGGTAGAGCACTTAAAGGACCTAAATTCAACCCTCAATGCTGTGAAAAAGTACTACTATAATAATTAACAAATAAATACATAAGGAATGTTTAAAACACACAGAGAGAAAGTTTGCTTACCTCATCAAATTTCCCATCAAAAAGCATTCACCTTTGTATATTGGAGTATTAGAAACAGCTTAAAGAAATCCATTAATATGCGATAGATAACCAGAATAACCAGATATATATATATCTGGGATATAACCAGAAAAATGCTGTTGTCTTATCTAGCTGTTAAGATGATGATGTAGATCTGCTTTTATTTATTGTTACAGAAATATAGGCCATATGATGACAAGATCTTGTGCAGTGTGGGTGGTTTGGTCCTACTGGCATAGACACAGGTCTGTATCTGCGAAAAGCATTCCTAAAGTTTCAAATTGTTAATCACTGCGTGGTTGATTCCTACTTTTTCTTTCGCAGCTTAAAAAAATGTGCTTGTGAGCATGTGCACGACGCCTGTGTGCAGGTACCCATAGAGGCAGGCCAGACAAGGGTGTTGGAGCCCCTGGAGCCGGAGTTACAGGGAGTTGTGAGTTGCTGGCATGGGTTCTAGGATCCCGTGTCTGGACCAGCAGCGAGCATCCTTAGCAGCTGAGCCGGCTCTTCAGCCCTAGTCCATCATATTCTCGTACGTTGTCTGCATTTTAAACATTAGTTATATGTCAGCTTCGCGATCATTTAGAAAGACATTTCACTGGGAAATATGAGAAACCTGAAGTTCCAGGCTAGAAGTAACTAGAGCAGGCACTGGGGCTCCCAGGCTGCACCAGCCACCACAGCCACCACAGCCACCTGGGAAGCAAGCCTCTAGCAGCGCTCTCTTCTGTTCTGCCTGCCGTCTCCTTCCCTGGATAGCTTTTTGTGAGCAACTGCCCCTGTCCCAACTTCCTCTCTCTTCTTTCTAAAATGAAGTGGATAGTTCCAATATACTTACGGCCAGGCCGTGAGATGGGGGTAATAGGGAATAACTAATAAAGCTAATTATAATCTTTATCTATTTCCTGCTCGGCTAGTGGGAGAGACAAAAATATCAGAGAGAGTTGGTTTTTTAAAAAGTTTTTTTTTTAAACTTGGTGAAAGGTTATATCGCTCTGGTGTTGCTGCTTCCAAAGGAAGAGCTGCCCCTGTGGCTGGAGCTCGGCAGAGGAGCCAAGCTCCTCTCTCATTCATCATGAAGGAGAAGGATTTCCTCCAGGCTTGGTGGGTGCTGTTCTTAGAGTTCCCAGAGATTTCTGCCTTTGCCTGTAACGTCGGAGGAGAGGGCGGTGCTCCTCTTTCCATGTAAGGACTCTTGAGTGTGGTGCTCCTGGGGTGCTGGGTTTGGTGAAAAGCTAGGAGTGGTTGGTTGTGGTTACTCTGTGCAATGTCCTGCTGGGCACATGAAATTAAAGATCCCTAGGCTTTCCAACATGTTGATGTGGTAGGGTCAGATGTGAGGACTCGACAGGTTTTAAAGTTTCCAGGTGACCCCAAAGGTCATGTAGGCTTAAGAACTATGGGCTGGGGGCTGCTGGAGAGATGGCTCATCAGTTAAGCAGCAGATGCTCTTGCCAGCTTCCCTCTCATTGCCAGGGCTTCCTCATCCAGGAAGCTGGTCTCAGTGATGCATAGTCCTCCGTAGGCCCCGCCTACGAGCTTGCCCTAGGGCCCCCCCCCCCCCCCCCCCCCCGCAGCGGCAGGAATGTGGTGGCCTCCTGCTGTGGACTTAGTGGAAATGCTTCCCTGGTTGGGAAGAACCATTCGGGAACATTCAGGAGGCTCTGGTGCATGTGCTGCCTGCGATGCTCTGGGATTTGACGGCAGACATGACTCAGACAGCCTCAGAGTGATGCCATGTGTGAGGCTACCAGTGCCCCACTGTGCTACAGAAGGGGACCTAAACACCAGTGGGACAGGGTTAAAACTGTGGACTGAAAATCCTAAATATATGCTTTTAGAAAATTTACAGGGCACAGTTGCACGCGCCTTTAATCCCAGCACTCGGGAGGCAGTGGCAGGAGGATTGCTCTGAGTTCAAGGCCAGCCTGGTCTACAAATTGAGTCCAGGACAGCCAAGGCTACACAGAGAAACCCTGTCTCAAAAAAATGCACACACACACACACACACACACACACACACACACACACACACACACACGTTGTGGGGCCAGGGCAAAACTGACTCAACTGGTCAAGGTGCTTGCTGCAGAATTATGGAGACCTTAGTCTGGTGGCCAGAGATTTCATAATGGTGGTTGACTTCCACATATGTACTGTGGCACCCCCATCCAACACACACACACACACACACACACACACACACACACACCTATTTAGGAAAATCCTTAGGGTTTTAATTCACATTAAGGGAGCAGTTTACTGATGAGAAGTCCCTCAGAGGATAAAGACACCCCCCCCACACACACACACCAAGCAGTGAAGACTGAAGAGACTGGGATGTGTACGTCTATGTCTCTTCATGGGCAATATCTTCCAAAGGGCTTTCCATTAACAGATCATGACCAGACTTTTAAGTCCTGCCTGTAAAACTAGGTAAGGAAGGTGCACCAGTGAAGAAAGGCCCAGAAAGAACTTCAAAATCAGCGGGCATCCATGCATCGTTATTATCACCTTGATGACAGGTGGCATCAGTGTTAGCAACTCTCATCCTGAAGAAGTGGGGGTATCTCTGTGTGTGTGTGTGAGTGAGTGTGTGTCTGTATGTGAGTGTGTGTGTGAGTGTGTGTGTGTGTGTGTGTGTGTGTGTGTGTGTGTGTGTGTGTAAATACTGTTGATGTTTCCTTATTGAGTAACCATCACCAGAGTGCTGTACTGTAGAGAATTCCTGGAAGCAGCTGGCCTGGTACCTAGACACATCATCAGTTGGCTTTCTCTATTCTCTAGAAGATAATAGGCATCATAGAACATTGTGTCTGAGGAGAGCTTGGCAGTAAGTTCTGTACACATTCAGGGACCAAGGCAGCTCCTCAGGATGACCCTGTCTGGAGCTCTGGATACGCTGTGCCCTCCTTAGCACCGTGTTCTTCCCACAGTGCATGGCTCTGCTGTCAGATTGGCTCCTGAGCAGCTTTCTGTGCTGCTCGCTGCCCCTCTCCCCCTCCCTCCTCTGTAGGAGCACAAGAGCAAGCGGTCTCCTTACGTGATGGCCAAGTTACAGAATGGACCTAGTTTCTCACTAGACAAAGGAATAGACTGTGTGGCATACCTGAAGATGGGCTCTAGGCAGCTTTGCAGGCTGCAGGCTCCATGCCTAGGAGTCTGAGAGTTGAGTCCCAGCCCCCTGTGCTGAGGTGCCTTTGCAGTTGCAGGTCCTTAGTCCCTAACAGGCCTCGATCCAGTATGTCAGTTTGACTCGGGAGTTTAGTTTGGAAACTCCGATAATGACATACATACCTCAGAAGGGATAGGTTTACTGTAGGGACTCTTGATTGCTGTCTGCCCATGTATATTTATAAATTCATTTATGTAACAGTTATTTATAAGATGCCTACTTTTTCTGATATGGAGCTATGTGTGGACTTGTAATTGAACAAAAGTGACACGTTTTGTTGTTGTTGTTGTTGTTGTTGTTGTTTGTTCCCCTGATGAAAAAGAGAGCAACAAATGACTAATAGTAACTAGGGAGGTACTGGAAGGGAGCGCTAGGACATTATAATGGAGTACAACGGAGGGAGGACATAGTGTTTAAGACAGAGAGATGGTCAGAGAAGGCCTTTTGGAGGAGACAGTGTCTAAACTAAAAGGACTAAACATGAGAAGGAACCAAACACAAGAAGATTCCAGGAAATCTAGAGACGCTGCCCAAGGGCACTCAGGGGTAGGGTTAACCTTGGCGTAGCTCAAGGAGAGAGCCGATGTCCTGCAAACCTGAGGAGAGAAGGTGTGAGGTTAGACAGGCACACACCAGGTTGTATACACAGGCCCTGGAAGCTGACACATTGAGAAAGGGAGAACGGATCAGGCTTAGTTGGAAAAAGGAGTCTGGAGTTGAGAGGGAAAGGCTCCTTTGGGCCACAGATCTGGAGTCATTGGTATTTTGATGGGGAGCCAAGGGAACAGGCAGGGTAACTAGGAAGAGACTGTAGTAGACTGAGTCCCAGAAAAAGACCAATCAGAGGCTGATGGAAGTGGGAGGGTAGGAGACAAACCAGGTGAATGCAGACTGTGGAAGCCATGGAAGAGAACCAGCAAAGAGAGACGATTGGTGAGGTCATTGTTGCTGCAAAATCTAGAAGTTCACTGTCCAGTGTGTCGGTCACTAGTTACATGTGCTGCTTAGGCGTTTTGGGTTTTTTTTGTTTGTTTTGGTCAACTTGACACAAACAAAGGTCATGTGGAAAAGGGGACCCTTAACAGAGACAATGTCTCTATCAGATTGGCCTGTGGCCAGTCTGTGGAGCATTTTCTTGATTGATGATGAATGAAGGAGGGCCCAGCTCACGGAGGGCAGTGCCGTCCCTGGGTGGGCAGGACTGAGAACATGGGAGGTAGCTTAACCTGACCCTGGAGAGCGAGCCAGCAAGCAGCGTTTCTCCCATGGCTTCTGCTTCAGTTCCTGACCCCAGGTTCTTGCTATAGCGCTTTCCTCGATGACGCTCAGTCACGTGGACGTGGGAGGCGCCTTCTAAGTTGCTTTTGATGATAGTGTTTATCACAGCAACAGAAAGCAAACGAGTCCACGGTGTGTGGCCTCTAAGCACTTGAAATGTGACCACTTTAAACCAAGATAGTCTGGAAGTGTAGAATAAAATGCGCACTAGATTTTGAAGACAGCACACTAAAGCAAGCATGGAAAGTATGTCATCAACAATTTATCAGTAATGATATGGGATTAATTGGGTTAAATAAAATATATCATTAAAATTCACTTGCTTTCTTTTGCGAAGTACTAGGAGGTTGTACACTACACAAATGGCTTATACTGTGCTTCTCTTGGAGTGGTCCCCAAAGTGACAAACTTGAGTAGCTGGCCTGATGGGACCATCCGCTGGTAGATGCACTAAGCCTTGGGTTTGATGACCAACACAGCCTGAACTGGTTGTGAGGAATACACTCAGAAGGGTCAGAAGTTCAAGGTCATCCTGGGCTATGCAGCAAGCTCATGGCCACCGTGGTCTATGTGAGATCTTGCCTCAAAAGAAAAAATAACACAAAAATAGCCTGCCTAGGACCTAGCTGATGGTTTATGCTGTCAGTAAGACTGTGTTATCATTGCAGAGTTGCCTGGAATTAAATAAGAAGTCACTAAAATTTCATGTAGGAGATTTGTTATGTATGTGCTTTAACAAGTGTACATAAGTAGACAATATATTATCCTTGAAACAAACTCTTGTTAAAAGATTTAACCTGTGTTTCTTTCCTTCCTTATTTTTTTTTGTCTTTTTTCTCTTTATTTTAAATCCTTAATTCACTTTTATCTATTTATTTTCTTTTTACATATCTGGCCAGGAAACTTCATGGTGTTATGGTCAACTTGCCGCACAACCGTGTTCAAATCTGTCACCAACAGGTTCATTAAAAACCTGGCCTGCTCCGGGATTTGTGCCAGTGTGGTCTGTGTGCCCTTTGACATCATCCTGAGCACCAACCCTCACTGCTGCTGGTGGATCTACACAATGCTCTTCTGCAAGGTGGTCAAATTCCTACACAAGGTCTTCTGCTCTGTGACCATCCTCAGTTTCCCGGCCATTGCCCTGGACAGGTGACTGAAGTTTTTAAGCTTTTGTTCATTTGTGTTCTGTGTGTATGTGTTTATGTGTGCATGTATATGCGTATGTATCCATGTGTCTCTGTATGTGTGTAGATCTGAAAAGGGCATTTGGTTTTCATCCCTTAGAGCTGCAGTTACAGGCATTTGTGAGCTGCTAACATGGGTTCTGGGATCCAAACTTGGGTCCCCCAAATGATCAGCAAGTACTCTTAAATAAACATGTAACCAGATCTCCAGCCCTTGGTTTTTTTTTTAATGTATTGAAAAATGAGCATCATAAAGTGAATGAAAAGTAGTTGATATCCTATATACAGGTTTATTTTTTAGTTTGCTTATGACTGACCATCAGAAAGAGAAAGTGTGTCCAAAACAGAGTCTTAGAAAGGATGAGTTGAGTTGGACAGTGGTGGCGTACCCCTTTAATTCCAGCACTCAAGAGGCAGAGGCAGGCGGATCTTTGTGAGTTTGAGGTCAGCCAAGGATATACAGAGAAACTGTCTTTAAAAAAAAAGATTAGTTGAACATCCATGAACCGTGCTGAGGAAGGACCGAGGGGTCAGGCTTGCTGCACCAGCCTGGTTGGAAATGGTGTTTGCGCTGTAAGCTGAAGTGGCTTGTTCATCGGATTGATGTCTCTGCAATTAGGGCTCTTTGATGCAGGATAAAAGTAGTTATGAGAGAAAAAGGGAATGATTCAGTTATTTAATGAATGGTTAGATAGCCCCGACAACACCAGAATTTCTCTGGAGGAATGAGTTCTGCGGTTCATGCCGCCTTGTTGGTTCTTTTCTCTCTCATCGTCTTTACTGGGTGTTTGGAAATGGTCTGAATGCTTTAGTTACTGCCATCTTTCATGATGTGAGCACTTGTGTCAGTTTGCCTTCTGGAGGGTGCTCTGGTGCTTTCATTTTCTATAGGGCCCTTTGTGCCATGGCAGGTGTCCTTCTGTAAATCCCCTCTGCTCCTGTAAAGTCTTTTTCTTTTCTTTTTCTTTCTTCTTCTTCTTCTTCTTCTTTTTTTTTTTTTTTAAGGTGGAGTCTCTCTGTGCTGTCTATCATAGCTTCAACTTCCTGGGCTCAAGCGATCCTCCCCTTCTGCTTCTCTATTAGCTCGGATGAATGGTGTATGAGGTGCACGTCACCACCCCTGGTGTTAGCGAGGTGCCAGGTGTTCACTTTTACATCATGGATTCTTTTCTTCTGAAGGTTTTAAAAAATAGCCTTAGGGTATAAAAACCACCCACTCTAAGATTCAAGCACTCTTTGCATTAGTACATCCTTTGAATCGGTCCTGTGCTACGGTCTAGGGTCAGAACTTCTCTAACCTTCCCAAGAAACCTCTTGCCGGTGGCTCCTCTCTCCCGTCCTCCAGGTGCCATGGCCGTCCCTCGGGCAGCCCCTCCAGCTCCCCCTTCAGCTTCCCAGCTCTATGGGTGAGTCTCCCTTCATGAGGCAGGTCACATAAGTGGGTGCACACAGTCCGGGTTCTTTTGTTTCTAGCTTTTCCCACTTAGCATATCAGAGCATGTGTCAGCATCCCATTAATATTTTTATGAGCACATAAAAGTCCGTTGTGGGGCCTACCACAATTTGGTCATTCTTTTACCAAGTGATGATTATTTGGCTTCCACTTTTTGGTTGTTATGAATGCTGAAAGTTGTTTGTTTTTTTCTTCAAGATTTAAAATTTTATTTTGTGTGTATGTGTGTTTTGTCTGTGGTGTGTGTGTGTGTGTGTGTGTGTGTGTAGGTCGGAAGAAGTCATTAGATCCCCTGCAACAGGAATTATGTTCTTTTTGAGCTGCTATGTGGGTGCTGAGAACTGAACTCAGGTCCTCTGGAAGAGCTATAAATGTTTATAACCACTGAGTCATCTCCCCAGATCAGTGAGGAAAACTTCTAAAGAACAGGACTCAGTGAGAATGGAAACTTATTATTTGGATTGTATTATTGTTGTTATGCCACAGATCAGCACAATAATCCTTATTTGCTCTGTCTGGGCCCTTGCTCTTAGACAGAGAAATATGCAAACAATAAAAAAAAATCCTTGTTTTCTTACCAGCTAATAAACCATTGTATTTAAAAACCACCACTCATACAAAAAAAAAGTAAACAAATGCTTTAATAGAAACCAGGCTGATAAATTCCTACTTTATTATTCATAGATACAAATTACTTGCAGGCATCAGTGAGGTGCACGTGAAGAAGGAAAGTGGATTTTTCATTTCCTTGCATTTATTTGCCTCACGACACTAAGTCAGTAAGTTAATTAGGAGGCCGCCCACACTTCCTGCATCCTCTGTACACACTAAGAGCATTACTTATAACAAGCTGTGTGCAGGTCGTACAGTTTACTTCCCACTGTGTGAGGGGATGGGAAAATGATCATGTTCCCTAACAGTGAGCAAATGGCAAGCAGAGGCAGGGCCCTCCTGGGCATGTTTTCATGTGTTAGAGTGGTACCCTCACATGTCTGTAGAGTTGTGCTTGGAAAAGCTTATCTGTATCCTGAGCCAAAGTATTTTGAACTCGTGCATTGTTCATGTCCAGTCTCTTCTTTTCTTCCCTGGGACGGGCAGATGTGTAAAACCCACTTCACAGTGCCCCGCCCTTCTGTGAGCATCATGGCCCGAGTGCTACTTGCATCACGCCTCTCTCTGCCTTGAAACAGCCCCTCCCTGTCCACCATCAGACTGCACAACAGCTCCACTTTCTCCGCTCATTTCCCGGGTAGCCTTAGGTGCTCTAAGCCGAGCGCCTACTCCGGTGGAACCACCACCTTCTGGTTTCGTGCAGTCTCACAGGGTGCAGAGATGTCCCTGCGTATCTTTTCATGTTTGTAACTCAGTCTGGCATCCGTTGCCATCCATTCTTGACCGCCTCCATGAGGGAGGGTCTGCCATCAGGGTAGGGAGGTCAACCCCAGTGTTGGCTGACAGCGGAGTTGTGGGCCAAGCTAATATGAGGAATCTCGCCATAGCTCTGGTGGCTGGCGGCAGCCCCTTGGTGATGGGTATGGTTGTTGGATCTGAGAAACTATTCAATTCTCCCAGCTCACTGATATGAAAACAAGGTACAATTGGTAGTTACAGAATGATCAAGTTATAGCTTGCAGGGAAGCGGGGGAGAGGCCTATATGATTTTAACATCAAATTAATTACGCCGGCATTTCAGACCTGCTGTTTGCTTAGAGTTATGGTGACTGGCTACTGGGCAGATACAATGTGACTGGCTGGATTTGATTGAGATCCATTGCCTGTTTGGGTGTCTTCTGCCAGGAGCAGTCTTAGAGGCTGATAAATCTGCAGTGTCTAGACTGGGGCATGAGTCTCCTTTTGATAAGTTTATAGATACGTTTGTTGTGACAGTGGCTTTAAAATTTCTCAGAGGCTGCTCAATGTAGAAATTTTTACAAGATATCCCTTACCATTATACTGAAAACCAGGCAACCTTCGTGCTTTAAGGATCTATATCCTTTATGTTGAGGGCACTTGAGGTCTTAGTCCTGGTGACGATAATTCTAAGGCTAGTTAAGAATAAATACGTGTGCTTGTTTTCCTGAGAGAATCTTAAAAGTTGCACGAAGACAGGGCTTTTCTCTACATCTTCAGAAAATTTTTATTTTGCTTTTTTGCTTTCCTGGCCTCCCCACTGTGCTCCAGAGTTCTCAAAACATAAGGTCTAGCCTCCTGGATTCCTCAAATGATTCCAGGTGTTCTGGTCATTGTCCCCTCCTGCCTACTTTTGGTAGTTGAGGTTCCCCAAATTTCAAGAGTCTTTTTCTCTGTGAAATGAATTTTGTTCTCCTGTCACGCAGGTACTATTCTGTCCTCTATCCTCTGGAGAAAAAAATATCTGACGCCAAGTCTCGGGAGCTAGTGATGTACATCTGGGCTCATGCCGTGGTGGCCAGTGTCCCCGTGTTTGCTGTGACCAATGTAGCTGACATCTATGCTATGTCTACCTGCACAGAAGTCTGGAGCAACTCCTTGGGCCACCTGGTGTATGTTCTGGTCTACAATGTCACCACAGTTATTGTGCCTGTGGCTGTGGTGTTCCTCTTCCTAATCCTCATCCGGAGGGCTCTGAGTGCCAGCCAGAAGAAGAAAGCCATCATTGCGGCGCTGAGGACCCCACAGAACACCATCTCCATCCCCTATGCCTCCCAGCGGGAGGCTGAGCTACATGCCACCCTGCTCTCCATGGTGACAGTTTTCATACTCTGCAGTGTGCCCTATGCCACCCTCGTTGTCTACCAGACCGTGCTCAACGTACCCAACACTTCTGTCTTCTTGCTTCTCACTGCCATCTGGCTGCCCAAAGTCTCTCTGTTGGCCAACCCCGTGCTCTTCCTAACTGTAAACAGATCTGTACGCAAGTGCTTGGTGGGGACCCTGGTGCAGCTGCACCACCGGTACAGTCGCCGCAATGTGGTTAGTACAGGGAGTGGGGCGGCTGAGGCCAGCCTGGAACCCAGCATGCGCTCTGGCAGCCAGCTCTTGGAAATGTTCCACATCGGGCAGCAGCAGATCTTTAAGCCCTCGGAGGATGAGGATGAGAGTGAGGCCAAGTATCATGGCTCAGATGATTTTCAGGCCAAGGAGGTACCCACCTCTTGCCCAGAGGGAGAACAGGAACCACAGCTTACACCCTCTGTACCACCCCCGGGCACAGTGGACTCTGTATCTCAGGTGGCCCCTGTAAGCCCTGTGGAGCCTGGGGTATTCCCTGATAAGTATTCTCTGCAGTTTGGTTTTGGGCCTTTTGAGTTGCCCCCTCAGTGGCTCTCTGAGACCCGAAATAGCAAGAAGAGGCTGCTTCCCCCACTGGGCAATACTCCAGAAGAGCTGATCCAGACAAAGGTATCCAAAGTAGGCAGGGTAGAGCGGAGGATGAGCAGAAACAATAAGGTGAGCATTTTCCCAAAGGTAGACTCGTAGCAAGGACCATAAGTGCCTGGAAGCAGCAGGGAGCTTGTTACGTTCCTGCCCTCCCTCCGCTCTTGGCTGCAAGCCACGGTGGGCTGACCCCTCCTCTGTGGGCAGCATGCTTCTGAAAGAAAGGGAAGTCTACATAAAATCCAATGTCCTCTTTATTGAGGGAGTATATATCTATATATCTTAGTGGTCTGTGTCCTTAGTTAAACCTTAAACTGTACACTATGTGGTATGGAACAGGTCTGAGGGGCTTCTCTGCACATTCTCTGGGAGACTCTTGCTTTCACTGTGTGTAGCAGAGTAGCAGGCACTCTGAGGATGCCCAAGATAATTATGGCTGCAGTGGCCACAAAGAAGATGATCTGTCTTTTAATTTTTTTTTTTATTTGTTTGTTTTGTTTTTTGAGACTGGCTCTCTCTATGTAGCCCTGGCTGGCCTGAAACTCACTATACAGACCAGGCTGGCCTCGAACTCAGAGAGCCACCTGCCTCTGCCTTCTGAGTGCTGGGATTAGAAATGTGTGCCACAATGCCCAGTTAAGAAACCTATTTGGGTAACTAAATAGGAGTAATAAGTAGTAAAAAGCTTCTGTACTGTGAAGACAGAGCCATGGCATCCAATGCTGGTCCTTGGACTTGTCAATCATCTGGTTCCTGTTTTCCATTACCTTTTATCCAGTCTTCTGGGCCATAAAGGGGGGATGACTGGTCCCACCATATGATAGACATGGCGATGTCTGAGGGAGGCTCTTTGTTCTTGATTGTCTTTGCACCCTGTAAGGCTGGCCTGCATCAAATGTACCTGCTTCCACCAGGCACCTGTGCATTTCCATTTAAAGTGTATTTGATCAACAGTGGGGAGGGAAGCTTTTGTGGTTCTGAAGACAGTCTGAGAAGTGCCCATGATGCAGTCTTTTCTTTCTTTCTTTCTTTCTTTCTTTCTTTCTTTCTTTCTTTTTTTTTTTTTTTTTTTTTTTTTTTTTTTTTTTGTCCTTTCACACAATCAGGACCAAAAGACTAGAGTCAGTGTAGTGGGAATATATTAAGTGAGGTATAGACATCAAGTTAAAAAGCCATTATAGGGAAACATTTGGCATGAAAAGGTGCTGAAGAAATGGGGGCGACATGTGCTGGGTCCTTTGGTAGCGTTAAAGCAAAAATACTTGATCAGGACAAGTGATTCCGCCCCAAGGCTTGTTGTTAATCTGACATGGACAACAGGCCAACCCTGCCAGTCTCACTTTCAGTGTGTTATGTGACTCTGGTTCCCACAGAAGAAATAATCATTGCCAAATGGTTGAACACTTCACACATCATGAGGCATGATGGGCAGGGGAGAGCACTCTCTCAGTAGCCCCGGTTCTCGTGTGTGTGTGTGTGTGTGTGTGTGTGTGTGTGTGTGTGTGTGTGTGTGTGTGTGTGTGTGTACTGTGATCCACTGTGGGACTGATCTACCAGGCCAACTTCTAACACACCCCTCCCCTCTTACATCACGTCAGGAGTCCACTCTTCCTTTTAAGGTGTTTTGTTTTTGGCACTTGTCCTTGGCACTTGGTGGAGCCACTCAGGTGCCTTGAATGGATGGGGGGTTCCTTGCTGGCAACCTTCAGCGAATCAAAGGTGGTGGTCCTAGCAACCCCTGTGTTATCCACACTAGCCCTTGTCCCCTAGGAGGAAGCCTGGTCCATACACAGGGACTCTCCTTTTCTTTTCTATCATTGTGTGATGTCCCATGATTCCTGAGTGTGAACCCAACACCTTCTCCTTGGAGGGGTAGCATCTTCCTTTCTGTTTGTCACCTTGCAGAGTTGTTTGTTCATAGCAGAAACTGGGGACTGGTGCCCCTCTTGAGGTCCTGTGCCTCCCCCCCCCCGCCCCGGCCTTGTGTACATGTCATCCGTAGCTCTTGGTCCTAATGCTGTGTTAATACTGTGACCCTTCAAGCTCATCTTTCAAAGCCTTCTTAATTGTTACAGCTTTTACTAAGGGGAAAAATAATCTGTCAGAAAATTCTATGTACCTGAGAAGAACCTGTCAAGTGTACTCAATGTTGGTGTCATCCTTGACAGTATGTATGACTTAATAAATTCACAACAGCAGAGTGTTGTTTGCCAAATTCTCATGTATGTTTCAAAGAGAAGGTTGTCAAATGTGTTTCTATACTCTTTGAGGAATAACATTTTAATAAAAATTAAAAACCTGTTTCTGGGCTCTAATAATTGTTAAAGCTACCTTCCCTCTTTGAATGTCTCTTTAAACATGGCTTCAAATGAAAGAGAGTTGTTTGTCTTCCAAGAATACAATCACCGCACCGTAGGAGCCTTTTCCCATGCTGTTGATGTTGTTGAGTGAATGGTGACTAATTCCCCGGGGGGAAAATGCAACATTTGAATGAATGTCACAAAGATGGATTCCAGTTGAGTTGATGAGTGGGCTGTGCAGATTGCCCAGGAGAGCTCCATGCCAGCTGTGGCACAAAACCTCATTGACTGCCCAGTCTTTGGAGTCCTAGACTTGGACAGGTGAGGAAATTGCCGTATGCCTCAGTTTCCTTTCTGTAACATGGGATGATGTCTGTGACAGGACCTTATAGTTGTAACATCCTCTCTGATCAGATTTTAACCGTCAGCCCTTGTTGGCTGCATCCACTGTCCTCCCTACTTGCTGCTGAGGCCCGCCTTCTCTGCTCTCTGCCCTGGGAGTCGTTCTTCCTTCTGGAGGTACTGTTTACCTTAAGAACGTGGAAACCAGTGGAAAATACCCTCACTCCCTGCCCTCCTGCTTTATAATTATAGGAGTCAAACGTCTGGTCTGTAGAAGGCTACGTAGATAGAAGTGAATGCCCTACTCCTTTTTATTTTGATCTTTTTATTTTGTTTTGATCCAGCCTCATTTATGCTCGGGAGGGTCACCCCCAAACTTTCCTTCCTGCATGAAACCCAAGGCACACAAGAGAGAGTTCATGAGCAGGCCTGTGGGTTACATGGTGTGACTCAACAGAGTCTGGCCCAGGTAGTGCTGAGTCACTGTTGGGCCGTAGTCAGTACGCTTTTAAAGGAGGACCGGAGAATTAATTTAGAATGTTGTGCAGAGAACCACATTAACTGGTGCTTTCCCAGGTCATTCTAACAATAATAATCACAATGCCGATACTTTGAGCAGTGCACACACAAAAAGACTATTTAAATCCCCAGAGGGAGAAGCCATACATACGCCAGAATATTTCTTTAGGCAAAATCAGAAGCCATAACTGAAAACAAATGCACATAACTTACAATGCCAGTGACACAGAGGATGTCAGGAGCCGCAGACAGCCTAGAGTGGCCTATCTCCAGGCAAGGAGATGCAGGAGCATCACATACTGGACTGCATTTCTGTTGACGCTCACAATCAAGTCTGATTGGTGAGACTGGAGAGATGAGCCTCTCAATGCCTTGGATCTATGGTACTCACCTTATGGCCATGCCTATATCCAGACTTCAGGGGTTGACGTGCACTGCAGGACGTGTCCTGGGGAGGAAATAGTTTATGTTAGTCTGAGTTTTCATGACGGATAAGGATTAATGCTTTCATATTTTTAACTGCATCTTAAATGTTTTGACATTTTTCATATATACAGTGCACTGGGATCATATTTGCCCCATGACATCATCTCTTGTCCCTCCACTCTTGCTAACCACTTTCCTCCCAGCTAGACTCCCATCTACTTTTATGTCTCTTTATTTATGTTTTGACCTAGTGAGTTTAATTAGGGTTGGCTACACAAGCATGGTGGTGGGGGTGGGGTGGGCAGGTTATTTACTGGAGCAGGAGCAGCTGACCAGTGGTTACACCAGTGAAGAAAAATGACATCTCCTGACTGAAGTCGGCCAATGTACCAGTATATAATGTACTAACTCTGTGACAAAGTGATTCACTTCACTCAAATAGTTGCCAATTTTACCAGGCTTATGCCACAACTGATGTACTATATTAGATAGAGTTCTGTGGCCCAAAGAGAAGTGCATCATGGTAAATAGGAGGGGGGATGTGTGAATAAATCAGTAACTGAGATCAGTATGAGTTCCCAGGGCAACTTCAAAGGCGTTTGTGTGGGAAGCTGTTAAAATAAATGGAAATGAGCTCTGATTCGCCAATGCTTTGGGAGCTGAAACATTCCCTCTGCCTTGGGTTCCAACCAGTGTTTCCCCTCATTTGTGCCGAAGGCATCGCTTAGTCAATCAGGAGAATAAAGTCCCCGGGCCTTTCATAAATATGAAACTGTGATCTCCAACATGATTTCACAGAAACCTTCACAACTCTTCACATTCTGAGCACTCAGGAGCCCCTTACTGTCAGATTTAAATGAATTAATGATAGATGAATAAATAAATAAATAATAATAGCCTATGGGGCAGTGGTGAAACTTTTCTGGTGGGAGATTTGCTGTTTATGAGTGCTGTGGCTGGTTCTTATGAATTCCTCTAATGACTTTGGCCAAGGCTGATGTCACAGAAGGCCAGATTTTATACCCTTCTCTCCTCAGTGCCTCCAATCTTGTTTGACTCTAGGAGAGATGGTGAAATTCTCACGCCAGGGGTGGAAGTAGGTGGGGTGCGGTTCGATACTGAGAACCATGGCTCCTGACTTACATACCAGGCATAAACAATCATTCCTTTTTTTTCCAGCTGTATTGATCAGAATTTAGTGATCCCAAATTTACTTCTGTTTTTATTCATTGTGATCCATAGATAATAGGACATCTACAAAAGGAGATGCTAGGACCATAAAACTTTCCAAAACCTAGAGCTCTCTCCCCAGCCAGACTTCAAATGCAAAGGTAGAATAAAATATTTACAAATAATCTCAGAAAACTTACCTCTCAGGGTACTCTTTTTCTAAAAAAACACTAGAGGACATTGCCATATAAGAAGAAGAGGAAGAGGAAGAGGAAGAGGAAGAGGAAGAGGAAGAGGAGGAGGAGGAGGAGGAGGAGAGGAAACAACCAGGGGGGTAGACCTTTAACCAGCGGTTAGACAGAGCGCCTAGGACACTGATGACAGCAATAGTGAATCCTGATGTCCTTGAGAAGTGGACTTTAGGATGACAGTAAATAAGATGTTGAGGTCACCAGTCCATGCTGGAATGCTGTGACCTGAGACATGTCTTAGGCTGCTTGTGTTCCTATGACAGAATATCACAGACTACATGACTTATAGATAACAAACATTTATTTCTCAGTTTTGGAATAGGGGGGTTTGAGATCAAGGTGCCAGCGCAGGTTCCACTGTCTGAAGAGGGTACCTCTGTGCTTCCGAGGCTTCTTCTTGTGGTTGTATCATCTGGAGTGGAAGAGGGCAATGTACTCACACTACAGGAAGCAGAGAAGCAAGTCCGTTAGGTCCATGACGTGTATGTTACACAGGCCATAGCTCCATTCAGAAGGGAAGAGGCAGACCCTCGTGGCCTAATCACCTTGTGAAGGCCCAGCACAGTACAAAACCAAACCAAACCAAAATAAATAAATAAATAAATAAATAAATAAATAAATAAATAAAACAAACCAAAACCAAAAACCCAACCCAAACCAACTCAAACCAAACAAAAAAACCCAGGGAAAAAGAAGGCAAAGGAACGCAGGCAGGTTCTATTTCTATGAGGCCCATAGACAGTGCAGCCTAGATGAAGGACTCTAGAAGTCTTTAGGAGGGGTAGTTCCAAAAGAGAGTGCAACTCTGGGAGATGGCTAAGGTGGAAACAGAGGACTAGCGCTTGCTGAGAAAGCATGAGACCTGAGTTTAGATCCCAGAACCCATGTAAGAAGCCAGGTGTGGCCACATGTGTGTCTGACCCCAGCACTGTGGGGTGCAGAGACAGGATTGGCGGTGGTGCTTGCTGGCCACCGGCCTAGCCGAGGTTTAGAGACACCCTGCTTTGAAGGAGTAAGGCGGACAGTGATAAGGACTTGACTCCCTTTTCTAGCTGCGCATGTGTGTGCATGGGTCTACACCACACACATGTGCCTACACCACACACACACACACACACACACACACACACACAAATGAGAGTTCAACTCATCCCATGGCACCATTTCATGCCTAAGAATGTATGGGCAGTACAAACTGGATTTGGCAACATATTAAAACAAAACAAAAACAACCCCCCACCCCCACCGCAAACAACAAATAAGATCACAGGGTTGGGAGGGGATGGAGAGGTGGATGTGGACCTGAAAAGAGTTAGGGGGAGGGTTGGAGGGTGAGTAAGATCATAATATAGTGTATGAAATCCTCGAAGAATTCATGCTGGGAGCAATGGCGCACATCTTTAATCCCAGCACTAGGGAGGCAGAGGCAGGTGGATTGCTGTGAGTTCGAGGCCAGCCTGGTCTACAAAGTGAGTCCAGGACAGCCAGGGCTACACAGAGAAACCCTGTCTTGAAAACAAACAAACAAAACAAAAGAATACAATTCATAGATGCCCCGCTACGGACCTGGTACAGGAAGGGTATCTGAGAGATACAGGAGGACTCAGCCACAGATACAGGATGGTCAAACAGACAAACAATGAGGCGGTTATGAAGTCCAGGGTGAGTGACAGGTGAGAGGTGGAATACAGACTGGTTCTCAGGGGTGAGCGGTGCTCATACGTGCAGATCAGTGTAAATACCGGGTATTGAGTAAACCAAAGAAAGAACGCTACTGAGAGGACAAGGGAGAAGCAGGGGAGTTGACGATATAAGCAAGACATCTGCCATGACAGGGGGAACCAAATTCTGTCTAAAACAGATAATGCAAAAGACAGAATATGCACAATTACTTAGATCTGTGGTGATATGTAAGTGCCAAAGGGCACGACTCAGATGACAGCAGGTCCTCATTTGTTTGATTTGTTTTAAAGCTTAAAAGAAAAGTTATAATGAAAAATCCACCTACATGTATTATTTTGATTAGAATTAGCAAATGAATGTTCAAAAACGTCTGAATTTTGGAGTTGCACCGTCGGGCTAAACCAAAGAGGAGATGGATGTTTCACTAAAGGAAATTGAAGAGATGGGGAGGCTTCAGGGGCCGGGCAGAGTAACCAAGGGTTTTTGCAGGTGTCCACTGGCTGAGACACATCCTTTGGCTTCGCCCTATGAACAAGGCTGCGACCGTCTATTCTGAACTCTATGGCCCCTGTGTCTTCTGGACGACCAATAAGAAAAAGTTCTCCTTTTGGGTTTACTATCGTTCTTTTGGGACATTGCTGCTTTATTATAGTAAGTTTAACTTAAATAACACTAATTAGCCCTAGAAATCACTACATATTATTTTATAATAACTTATAATGTTCTGGTGAAATATATGCAAACGTACCGAGTGTAATGAACCAAAGCATCCTTGCACTCACTTACTTATTAGTAATTTATGTTATTTACTTAAACTATCTAAAATGAATGCAATGTAAGTCCATTTGCATCAAGCACTCCAAGCCATTAGAATATTATTTAGAGGTTCTTAATTAATTTTAATTTATGAACCCTGCCTTGAAGTGTGTTCCCTCAGTAATATTGAGCTTGTTATCGCCCGCTTTGTATTTATATATGATGTTTCACTAGAGAGTAGTAAGGCAACCCACACACTTTCAGTAGGAAACCATATGATCTCTGCTTTGCAGATGGGAGCTGGAGGCACAGATGGCTGCTTCATTAGCCCTGAGAGATGAAGCAAGTTCGAGACAGCTAAAAACAGTACCGAGGCATTAAAGCCCATTCTTCCCGCTTGCACCCTCCAAAGCACGGATCATTATCGTCTGTCATTATCATGACTATATTTTGAATACCCACTTGGCACATTTTATTAAACTGTACCAGGGACTAGATTAAAATCCTTAATGCTTGGCAGCTGTTTCTCCGCAGCGCTATTTTCTGAACGTCCTCCTGCCTCGCGAGCTCCCTTGTTCTGCCGCAGAGGCATTTGTTTTTGAGTAACTGCCTTAAAGCAGTGAGCTGCTCTGCTGAGACTCTTCACTGGCATCATCTTGTGTCTCTTGGCCTCCTTGCTAATTCTGCATCCAGGTTAGCCTTAGCTGAACTGGAGGACCCCTGCCTCTGCATCGCCCACCATCGCCCACATTTCTGAAGGACATGTGATGCTCTTCATTGCAAGTGTATAAAATACTGCCAAGATTCACTCATTTTATAATGGTAAATATTACTTAATTTAATAATATCATTATGTTCAGGGTGAATTGTCTGGGTTATGACCTTTGCTCCCTAGACATAAGAGAGGAGAGAAGGACCCTGGAGGGTTCAGTTAAATGATTGTGTGCTGGCAAGAATCGTAGGAAGAAAGTGAAAATTAGATTTCAGAGGGAGCAATTTTGATTGATGGATGATGGCAATGTTACTTTTAAAACCTAGCAAAATTCTTTCTCCATAAAATGACCATTTACTGCATATAGTCACAGCACTTAGAATTTAGAAGACCTTAGCCTAGCCGTATATCAGCCCTGTGATTTAATAGGAAGACGCCATCACCATAAGAGTAACTACTTTGCTCAAGATCGTTGAGCAGAATTTATGACCCTCTGAAAATACCTAATCCATAAGAAAGATGTGTGGATGGGAAGCCAATGCCTTTTAAGTGTCATTATCTTTCTGAAGTTTAACTCACTCTGTAGATAAAAAAAAAGATAATAAACATTTTCTCAATGTGGATTTTATTCTCCTTGCTAGTTACTGGGGACCAGTAAGTGGGTATCATATAGTTTATGACCAGAAGTGCCCCAGTTTCTGATGCTTTTTTTTTTTTACCTAAAATGAAAGAGGGGGAGCAGTTGGAGAGTATTTCTGTGGGCATCTAACTGCCACCCTCCTCGGAACCTCTGGGCACGGTTAGAGACATGCTCCTAAGGTTCGCTTGCACAGAAGTAGCTTGCGGGAACACTTACATCCAAACAAGTAACCAGAGAATGAATGAGACTCAAATGGTGCAGGAGTGTGAAGGGGCCGCCCCGGTATAAAACCCCCTGAAACTAAGTTTCAAAAGCTCTACCTCTGGGGCTGGGGTGCAAGATAAGTGAGTGAACCTGTAATGCTTAACACTTGAGACTGGAACCTTCAACAGCGATTCTAACGGCAAGTCCAACTTCAACATGGTGTCTCCAAAACGCTTGACTTTCTCTGCCAGGCGAGATGTCCAGCATGTAAGGGTGCTTGCAACCAAGCCAGGCAACCTGAATTTGACACCCGCCCCCCAGCCCAGATGGTAGAAGAAGGGAGCTAGCTGGCTTCCACACGTGTACACACCTGTGCATGGGCACACACGTGGACTGAATAAACAGACAAAGTAACCATTAAAACCACGTTTTTACTTTCTCTGTTTCTATAGAACGAGGAAACATTTTGGGTGTGATCACCCCCCAAGATTTGGTAAAGGAGCCGGAAGTGAGAAGAGGCTTGCCTTTCCAGAGTCAGTAATAAAGGTGGGTCCTAGAGGCTGCCGCCTCATAAAACGTAAGCCTATCTTTAATCCATTCTGGTAACTTGTGCTATACAAATAGTGCGCGTCCCTTGCGGCTTGGCTTTACTTAATACCTTTATACATGATTGCAGAAGACAAGAATGGTGCCTCTTATGTTGGTGTGAACGTCTTTTCATTTGGGGGACTCTTTCCAAAGAGAGCCGAGGCTGCTTAAAGCGGAGAATCGTGATGGGTCTCCGGGCTGAAGAAGTGGAAGACCCCCATCTCTTTCTATCTGCTGCATCTCCCATGGTTCCAGGTATAAAACCCAGACTGGAGTGACAAAGGGAAGGAACACAGACAAGCTGGGGTTGAGCAGACTGGGGACTCCGCTGGTGAAACCCCAGCACCCCAGAAGCTCAGCATATTTATTATAAACAGTTGAGCAGGAAGGTGGGGTTACTGCATACAGACAAACAAGGAGGCAGGTTAGCTAATCTCAGGAGGGGAGCAGTCTCAGGGCTGTAAGCACCCAGTGGGGGAGAAACTATGGTGGGCATTTTCCACACACAGACCTGATGGAGGCTTTTGGGGTCCTCGGCGTGGCCATGCCTGTGTCAGACAATACACACAGTCTCTCAGGACTTCCCACACTCAAGGCTGCCTCTGCCTTCCACACGTGCTTCCTCTATTGTGTTAAGCAGGAACAAACAGATTGCGCAAGGTTAAGAGCCTGGCCTCTGGCTGTGTAGCTCTTGGCAGAGAAAGAACCAGCCAGCATCCAGTGAAGCGGGATGCATAAAGTGGGTTTGTGTGTTTGTAGGTTGAGTCCTGGGAAGATAAAACATCAAGTAGAATAGTGATTCTGGTTTGTCTATTACGATAAAAATGAAGAGAAAACAGAGCAGACTCCATTAAATAAGGAGTCATGATCAACATTTATCAAGAAGACTAGCTCCTAGTCTACTTCACACAGTGTGAGTTCAGAGAGAAACATTATTATTCTGTTATACATATACATACATACATATACATACACACACACATACACACACACACACACACACACACACACACACACACACACACACACACATGATTGTCTGAGTGGGGCAGCTTGACCTTGACAGATGAACAGGTCTCCCTGGCTATTCACTTACTATTTACTTCTGAGATGTTACCTCAAAGAAAAATTATTTCTGCGCATTGCTGCTTAAGACCCTTAGTGCTGGTTTGATAGTTATTTATCATGTTATGCTAAATGTTTCCCCTCCCTTGACTTTATAGTGAAATATGTACAGAAGGTTTGCCATGGTAAAGTTTTCCATAGCGCACACGGTCACTTCATTTTAACACCATTGATGCTTGAGCTTCCTGGCAAACCAGACAGGATTCAGAACCAATGGTGTCGGAGAAACCTCTTAGGGTTGCCGATGAGGACATTTCCATGGGGGTTTAACTCACGTGGGAAGCTAGACCCTGACAGGGAGTAACATGCCAAAAGCTAGGGCCCAGATAGTACAAAAAAAGGTGTGTGGAGCACTAGCACTCACCCCGCCCCGCCCCCATCCTTTCCTGGGCGTAACCAACCACGGGCTCCCCACCACGACAGACTATCTCCTCCAACCACTAACCCAAACAGCTCTTCTTTCCTTAGATTGCTCCTGTCAGGTGTTTTGTCATAGCAACGAGGCAAAGGTAACTAACACAGAACCCAAACCGCATTTTACATGCGGAGCAAACTACAGAACGAAAGGAACAAACAAAACTCTGATGGGATCAGTTCCCTTTTGGAACCAGTAGGCTTGAAGCAGGCAGCCTGGCACCTGTGTTGGTTTTCAGCCCGGGGTTGATTGCTGCCGCTTTACAAACCATCACATTTCTCCTTGGGCATTCATTATTCATGTGGGTGTCTCGCCCATCCTCCTGGTAGCGCGGAGGTATCCGGAGCAGCGCTGTGCGGTCTCAGCTGGCTTCGGCAAGGGACCTGCGGCTTGCCTCAGGAAGTTTCTGGCAACTCTTTAAGTTTGTACAGGTACAGGGTTGCGCAGGTGACATGACTTTGGAGCCAGCAACTTAATGAGAAGGTTAGGCAGGTGTTACTGACGGCACTTCCTCAGAGAAAAGAAACACCTGTCCCTTTCTTTGACGGAGGCACTTGGCAAGCTGCTCTCTTGAGGGCTGAGTTGAGAAGATGCCCTCCACCCCCTCCAAGTCACAGCAAGAATCAGAACATAGTAGCTTCATCTTCATTGAGTTGATGTTTTAAAAAAACAAATCTCAAGAGGCAGGAGAGCCAGCTCAGCGGTTAGGAGCCCTGGCGATTCTTTCAGAGGACCAGAGTGAAGTTCCCAGCCCCCATGTTGGACCGTTTGCCAACTGCCTATAACTCTAGCTCTAGGGGGACCAGATAACGTCTTCTGGCCTTTAAAGACACCCACATGTGCTCGAGCACACACACACACACACACACACACACACACACACACGCACCAGTGAAAATAAAAATGCTTAAACCTCTGCAAACCCATAGCTCTACTGGTGTGTGTGTGTGTGTGTGTGTGTGTGTGTGTGTGTGTGTGTGTGTGTGTTGTTGGGGGTAAGCACACGTGTGTGAGCTTGAGTATATGCTGGTTATTATCATCTTCATTATCTGGCAAGCCCCACTTGACATTCACAGGCCCTGAACAAGTGAAGGTCACATGACCAACTAACTCCTTTCACTTACCAAAAAAAAAAAAAAAAAAAGCCAAAGTTCTCATTATGGTTTGGAACAATAAACATTAGAAAGCACTAAACCTTAAAACACACACACACACACACACACACACACACACACACACACACACAGATTTTTTTAAAAAAAAATAAAAGTATCCGTTGACCAGGACCTGATTCTGGTCCATATACTTATCCACAGTAGAGAGGAAAAAGAGAGGGAAGGTGCGGGAGGAAGGAAATGGGCGGGGCAAAACACTTCCTTTTTCCTACCTTTCCTTTTAAGGAGGGAAGTGCTGACTGCCACTCTTCTGAGCCATCTCCAGCAGAGCAGCAGCCTCACCACACACCCTCTGAAACATAAACTCCCATCACTGGCTCCCCAGCAGGCTCAGGGGCCAACCGCTCCAGAATCACTATGGTAACTGGCTAAAATGCCCGCTCCTGTGTGGTACCTGGACCTGCAGAATCAGGGAGCAGGGACAAACAACACCCCCAAGTGATCCTCAGATATCACTGGGAACCCACTGGAAGAGGGTTTAGTTCAGTTTTAGTTGCTAAAAACATAAAAAAGAGACTCAACCAAATGGCATCTTATTACTTGGAATATAAGCAAGACACCCTGTTCCTGGGCTTCGTCATCTTAGACATAATTTACTCCTCTGTTCACCCTTGCTTATGGGGACCACACTGTGGACACATTGGACTGGAAGGTGCTGGAAGTTGGTATAAAAAGAGGAAGTAGGATAAAACACACACTTTGCACATCTGCTGTTTTGATATAAATATGTGTGAGAATTTCCTGTTTTTCTAAAATCATCAAATGGTTGCTATTAGCTATTTATAACATGTACTAGTATTTTCAGATCTAATTTTCACTTCTCCCACTTGAATGGCTATTTAAAGAGACACCCAAGCACAGTTCAAGGGACCTGAGATTTCAGGCCACACATCCTAGGAAAACAAGAGCTTTTGAAAGGCGGAGGCAGTCGTTTCAACAGTTAATAGCACCATCTAGTGGTGATTTTAAACAACTGTCATATTCAGATCCTCAAAGAGGCTGAGAACGTGCAAGCATTTTGTTCTGAAGTGACCTGGGGAAGAAACTAACTTTTTGATGCTCACCTTCTCAGACATAAACCTGCACGATAATTATCAGCTAGGGGGATATGGGGAAATGAGGAATGAGGAATCAGAGGCATGTCCTAAGCATTCCATAAATGTTATATTCAAAGATGTTGAATCATTGACTCAATCACAGGAGCTGGGGCCCAACCCTGGCACACACTATTAACACTCTTGGGAAGGAACGGCTTTTGCGTCTGGTCTGTGGTACCTATGCTCTCTCAGCACGCTGCCATGGTTGGCAAAAGCTTATGAGAGAAGAGGGAAACCAAACCGGGCCACTGCATCTGGTACTTGGAGCCCCAGATGGAACGCAATGTGGGCTTTTTCTCAGTCCTTCAAATCTGATTCCGCTCAGAAGGAGGGTGTCAAGAGCGGGGAGAGACGGGAAACACAAACAAAATCTAACTCCAAAATCAACACTGGCATATGTCTCCACCCTGGAATAAAACCAGGGGAAATTCAGCTTAAAATTCATTCATTCTACAGAAACTTCTGAATTACTCGTGAAGGCATAGCACTATACAGAATATCCCCAGAACAACACAGACATGTAGGAAACACAGCATAGAAAAAGATGGCACTTCATGGGGGCTGGAGAGATGGCTCAGTGGTTAAGAGCACCACCTGCTCTTCCAGTAGGTCCCGAGTTCAATTCCCAGCAACTGCATGGTGGCTCAAAACCATCTATAACGTGATCTGATGCCCTCTTCTGCAGATAAAGCACTCATATACAATAAATAAATACATCTTTTAAAAAAAAAGATGGCACTTCTGGTCACATTTGCATATTAACTGTTTTGGAGACTATCAGCTTCAATATGATGCAGAAGTATATGGAGAAATTAAGTCAAATACAGAACAACTCAGCTTATTAAAATTTGCCCTTTAAGGTCCACACAGCAGCTGATCAGTTTGCAAAATGAAGACAGTAGGAAGTAAAGTGAGAAAAATATAGAGAGGGAAGCTAACTCATCGAGACGGTTTTATGCAAAATATGACCAAGAAGCACTTATTGTGGGATGCCTACGGAGTGAGAGACACACATTGTGTTTCCATCTGGTTTATATAGTTCTCACGTTGAATGCATTTTAAGAGACAGCTCTTTAAAAAAAAAAAAAAAAAAAGGGAAATACACCAGAGATTATATGCAGTCTTCGTAGCTCTGTATTTTCTAAGTTTTCTTTTTCTATCACATCACTGAAAAATATGAAAACTTTTGAATGGGCTCATTAAGCACCTAATATAAAAACTGGAAAGGGAGCAGGGCTCATTGAGGGAAAACACTTGCCACATGAGGACAAGAAGGCAAGAGTTCATACTCCTAAAGCCCTTAAAAGCTGGAGGAGGTAAGACACACCTGTAAGCCCAGAGCCCTTCTGGGGAAGATGGGGGTGGAAAAGGGAAATTCTAGAAAGTTGATGGGCTAGCCAGTCTCAGTTTCATATGTGCCATGGGAAGGCAATAAAGAGACTCTGTCTCAAGGTGGAAGGCAAGTCCTGGCACTTGAGATTGCCCTCTGAGCTCCACACCCATATTGGCACATTTGGGTTGCATTTGCACATGTGTGTGCATATGTATTATATAGACCCACATACAGCACACACACTTACAGGTGCACACATATACAAAGAAAAAAAATGGCCTTTGTTCACAGAACAGAAGCAGTCGCAGAGATGACCCTACCTATAGCTGCTCAAAAAGCAGTAGGCACGCCAGGAGCCCGGCTGTCGCCTGTGAGGGTCCCACCAGAGACCGAGTCAGCAGTTCACCAAGATCATTCATTGGGTGATGTCTTTACAGTTGAAGGTGGATAAGGTCGGTGTCGAGTTTCTGACGTCTTTGCTCTCGAGTGCATACCTGGTATCAGTAGGATATGCAATGGTGACTCTCATGTGCAGTGGAGTCCAAACTCAAGGACATTGTGATCCATAAACATTTATGAATTTATCTAAGGCTACCCAACTATTTAATCTCAGACTCCTAATAATGGCACTTTCTTCATTATTACAAACGTTTTTTTATATTCTTATTTTTTGTGTGTATAGGTGTTTTGCCTCCAAGTATGTCTGTGTGTCACTTGTGTGCAATGTCTGCAGAGGCCAAAGAGGGTATCAGATCCCCTTGGACTAAAGTTACTACTGTTATGAGCCACCATGTGGGTGCTGAGGAGGGCTCTAGAAGGGCAGCCAGTGCTCATAACCCCCGAGTCATCTCTCTAGCCCTCCCTGCTTTATTAAACAATGTAGAAAGCAGGTGCCATCGTTTGGATAAACTTCCCCTAAAGGTGTTGAATGCTTATTGCCAGGCTGGGGTGCTATTAGGACATGCTGGGACACTAGTGACGTAGTTAAATGGGTGCAGTTAGCAGACTGGGACTGGGACCTTTATCCCTAATCTCTTCATGTCTTTGCCTCTTAGCCAGCTGCCATCAGGGGAGCTGGTTAGTGTCACCAGTGCTTCTGCCATGATCTGCTGTGCTGCCAAGGCTCAAAGAAAAAAGGCCATGGACTGAACTCCCCAACCCCAAGATCCCAAATAAATCTTTGTTCTTTGTAAGCTCATTCCATCAAGTATTTTATCACTGAGATGGAGAAGCCAACTGACAGCACAGTCTAGGGAATGTGATTGTAGATGATTGCTTTATGTCCTGGGTGACAGAGTCTTCTCAGGAAGCAGACACACACACACACACACACACACACACACACACACACACACACACACATTCTCTCTCTCTCTCTCTCTCTCTCTCTCTCTCTCTCTCTCTCTCTCTCTCTCTCTCATAGTTGAGAAGTTATATTCCGGGGTGGGGTGGGGGAGAATGAGGGAGCTGGTGTGCGCGTGCGCGTGTCTGGGCATGCATGCTGCTGTTGCTGTTGCTGCTGGTGTGTGTGTGTGTGTTTCAAAGCTCCTGATAAATACTGATCTTCACCATGTAGAAACAGGAAATCTGAACTGCAAAATTTTGTTCCTCTTTTCCTGTCGTGCTCGTATCAAGCCCAGCACGTCATACAGGTCAAGTACAGATTCTGCTAGGATACCTCCAGACCTTAATTAGCGTTAAAATCCTTCCACCTCTTATATTCTTACGCCCTATTATGATTATCTGGAGCTCGTGTTTACATAATAAGAACTGTTAGGGCTGGAAATAGTGCTCGGAGGCCGAACACTTGCCTACTTGTGTGTGTAGAGCCTAGATTTCCATCTCCCCATCACCTCCCAAGAGAACAAACAGCACCCAAATACAAAGAAAAAAAAAAACCAAATCCAAACGATTAAATCTAGCATTATACTTTATATTTAAATTCTGAAAAATGCAGAGAACGTTACTGGGTAGTAGTCAAATAATATATTAACTAAGAGACAATTGATACCAAGGTTAAACAAGGGGAACAAAGAACACAGAACTGTGGTTTCGGTACATGGAACCAGGACATCCCTGGACAGTGTCCATTAAGATGAGCACAGGAGAGGTGTTTTTGACAGGTGACTTCCACAAACAGCAGCTCACTGGTTAGGCGTGAATCTTGACTCAACCCCATTTTGATTCATTTGTTAAGGAGGGTAGTTCCAGTTGAGAAACGCTGAAGGCACAGTGGATTCTTTCCGTTGTTTACTCAACTTTGCTGGAACACTCTGTGCTTTGACCGTTAACAGATGTGCAACCCTCTCCTGTATCTAGATTCCATTTTACAAAGGCAGCCTTGGTTCTTTCTTTTTTTTTTTTTCCCCTTGCTTTAGCACTGCCATGGCTTGTACAAAGGCTCTCTCACATACTAAACAGGCACCCTAACACTGAGCTATACCCCTAGTACAGCTATTCATTTTCTTCATATAGCATGCAGATCTACCAGTAATTTAAATGTATCATTATCATGGGTTGAGAATTGTGACGGTAAGGATTTACTTTGAGTCAAACTCATTATTTCTTTGTTCTTTTTCTTAAAAGATATGTCTGTCTGTCTGTCTGCACTTGAGTCCTCTCCCTGGCCCAGTTTTATTTCTTGAAACATTATCCATAGGATTTGTATAATGTATACCACGGTATCAGCTTCACAATGTTTATTTTATTCCCAGGAATGATTCACTTCAAGCTGGATGCCATGGCACAGGCTTATAGACCTAGGGCTCAAGAAGCCTAGGCAGCATGGTGACAAGTTCCAGATTAGCCTAGGCTACACAGTGAGATCTTATATTTTCTTTTTTGTTTTTTAAACATATATAAACCAAACACTAAAAATACCTCCCTGCCTGCACAGGCGGTGCCCAAACATATGCCAACTCTAAGGAAGATGGGGAGAGTAAACGGTGCTATGCCCCTGCCTCATGCTTCTGCCTGGGTACTAGGAAATGGTGACCTCAACTTAGTGTCACTATTTCTGCTCTTGCTTTGGCAGAGGTGTCCTCGGATTCCTTCAGTTACATCTCTGTGCGGGCTGCTAAGGGTTAATTCTCACCGAGAAGCATACTACTCTCTTCCACATTTTTGATTTTTCAATTTTAAAAAAAGGAGGACTTGGGGAAAAAAACACAAATCCCTTGGGAAGCAGAGGGAACTTCCCTGTAGAAATATTAACAGCGAAGATGGAGGTTGGAGCACTGTTTATCAGGGGAAAGGCTGCAGGACTGGAGAGCGGAGAGGTTAGCAGTCAGGTCACTCAGGGCCTGTGGTCATTGGAAGGACTCTTAAGTGAGATGGGGAGTCTCGGGGAGCCCGGAGCAGAGGACCAGCAGGTTGATGTTCTGCACACAGGCTGTAGGATACTGTGCCTCAAGAACACGTGAGGTGCAAGGGAGGTGCTCACCCAGAGAAACCACAGTGGATTATTAAACATCTAGGAGAGTGGGAGCACTACAGGCGCAAGGAGGAGCGTTTGGATCCTGATGTGTCTGAATACAGACCTGGTGGCATTGGGGACTTGATGATGTCACAGTTGTTGAGCTGAGCCTGGGAGGGTGGTGTTGCCATCCACTAATTGGACAGGACTGGGGTGGGGAGAGGGGACTATGGCAAAATGGTTTGATTTTCGATCTGCTAAGTTTGAAAGGGTTCTCACCCCGCTGAGGGAGTATGCCTACTGAGGTCCAATAAAGGAATGGATTTTGCAGGTGACACACACTTAATCCCAGCACTGGGGAGGGTGAGGCAGGTGGATCTCTACGAGTTCGAGGCCAGCCTGGTGTACAAAGCGAGTTCCAGGTCAGAGAAACCCTGTCTTAAAAGACAAGACAAAACAAAACAAAGCAAAAAACAAAAAACAAAACAACAACAACAAAAACAAACCAACCCCCTCCCCCCCCCCCAA
Source organism: Acomys minous (assembly GCF_964271855.1). Classification (NCBI taxonomy): domain Eukaryota; kingdom Metazoa; phylum Chordata; class Mammalia; order Rodentia; family Muridae; genus Acomys; species Acomys minous. Next base: position 30,603,706 of record NC_140485.1, read on the forward strand.
CCAACCAACTAACCAACCAATCAAAGCAATGGGCCTCAAGGGAAACAGCTGACCTGGAGACAGAGACAAAGGCTCAGTAGCACACAGGTGGTATTTACAGTCAGGTGTTTACACTCTGTACTTCCTGCTCTTTGGGCAACCCAATTTATACTTATTTGTTCTGATGAAAAAGATTGAAGAAATAGTGTACCTTCTTCCCAAAGGCCAGAGGATAAAGGAGCTTTGGGCATAAAACCACCTTGTAAACAATCAAGGGCCATTCAGACTGGGATGCTGCTGCAGATTTTGGAAGGTACCAAGGATGAAGAAAGAACATCAGTTTGGTGATCCAGGCAATGAGTTCTAACGCACTGCACATAGAAAAATTATAGATAATTATGAAGGTGTGTACAGCGATCATAATCCTTTTTACTTGATTGCAACCCAGTCTTTACAAAATTTATATGTATTATATAATGCATATTATATATAACATAATAAATAACAATAATTATATAACATACAATTATAATGTAATTATATATTATTATAATATGTAATATATAGTACACACACACATACACAAAGCTCTCCAAATTTGACAAGACCTTTACATAAGAGATCTCTCTGAATGGCACATCATTCTTTCAAGGAAAAGATGATAGTGATACGGGAGGTAACCGATCTGAGAGGACAGCGGACCTCTAGGACATCCTAGTAGCTGGTCAGAGCCATGTAGACATGGGATTCTTGTTCTGGAGTCCAATCTAAATATGAACAAACCATTCCTCACTCAGAACATTCAGTGCAAAGGAGGGCCACAGCCCCACCCCCTCCCATCTCTCACTCTCCCCACCACTTCAAGAGTTTTCCTTGTAGCTTCCGGTCCCAGTGCGTATCTCTGGAGGCGCGGCCCTTTACACGTATCGCGAGACTGAGATAGATTCGCGCGCTTCTAGTTGCCAGGGCAACGGCGTTCCTTGAGGCAGCTGGACTGGGACTGCTGCACCTTTCATTGCCACTGAGGCGTCGGTGGCGGGAAAAGTCCGTGCCCTCGAGGGGAAGTGGATGACGCTCGGAGGTTAGCGGCGCCAGTCAGTGCCTAGGCGTCCAGCCTTCGTGTCCACCGGGGAGGTGAGGGACCGCACGGACCACAGGCAGAGGTTGGTCGCCGGGCAGCACAGCCGAGTGAGGGCGAGGTGGAGTCGTGTCCTGTTGGACAGGACCAGGGTGAGAGGCCCGACTCAGCCCCCAGGGGCAGGGCCATCGCGGTGGGTGTGGCCTGCTCGCCCAGGCCATAGCGGGGCGTGGCTATATCTGGGCGTCTCAGGGGCTTCTGCTCTGGGGAAAATCAAGGTCTAGGCTGAAAACTCTTTTGGCACTAGTCCATCTTCTGAGCCTTCTTGCCACTGAAGTCTAGAGAACTAGTCGGGAGCTTAGAGCTTAAACAGCACATAGTCATGACACAGAAAAAATGAGAATGAGAGAGGGCTGGTCAACATTTGCCCAGAACTTAGCTTTTCTTACGATGGAAGAAATGTAAACCAACAGTATGGGTAGATGCCTTTGGACATCCGTCAGGCTCAGGACTATGAATAGGCTTTTCAGACAGTCAAACTGTCAGCAAACCATCTGGGGAGGACACACAAGCAGTTTTGCCTCATCGTGTACTGCCTACATGAACTGGTCAAAAATGTAATAAAGTGTTGGCATGTATGAGCAGTTATTTGTTCCCATTAGAATCTTGTCATGCACCTACTTCACTGAATACTACAAGGACAATCACATCTTAATTTTGATTGCTTTCTACCCTAAGAAAAATGTGCATCACATATCATTACATAAAGAAGTGTATGAAACAAAAATTTCTTTGGTCCAGTTGCTCTTTCCTTTGTAGACCTGCATAAGAGTGATTACTAAACACATGGGATAGAGTCAGTATTAAGCTGTCTTGAAATCTCCTCTGCCAAGGAAATTAATCCATTGTTTTTCAGTTTTGCTGCAGGCTAATTGTTAGGACAAGGACAGAAAGCAGCCACATTCTTTAAATTAAAAAAAAAATTCGTATAATATATTCACATTACATCCCATTGCTAGCCCCTCACTGGCATCCTCGCGTTCCCACCCTCCTCTCCCCCTCCACCAGTCCTCTGACAGGGGCTTCCCTCCTCCCCTACCATTTGGCTCTAGCCTACCAGGTCTCATTAGGATAGCCTGCATCCTCTTCCGCTGTGGCCCCTCAAGGGAAGTGATCAAATCACAGGGACCAGAGTCCATGCCAGTGGTAGTCTCTGCTCCACGTGGAGAATGAGCTGTCTGTCCATTGGCTACATCTGAACGGGAGGGGGTGGGGGGTCTAGGTCCTCTGCTTGCAATGTCCTTGGCTGGTGCATCAGTTTGTGCAGGGCCCCCTGTGTCCAGATCTGTTGGCTTTGATGGTCTCCTTGTCATTCTTTGCCAGATATCATAAGAATGTCCTGTAGCCCAGTTGCTAGTATTGTTCTCTCCTGAAATCTCCTGAAGTCTGTGGGCCTCCACAGTCTTCCTGTCCCTCAGCACTGTCTTCAAACCTCCTACTAGGATGGCCCATTAAAAGCTCTGCTGACAGCATCCCACCACTTTCCTAGTCCAGAGTCTCCCAGACTTATAAAAGAAAGCCTCCAGCTGACTTACAGTTTGAGACCCTTAGGGTTCATGACGGTGGAGCAAAGGCATGGCAGCAGAGACAGCAGAGAGCCCACATCATTAATTGAAAGTAGAAGGCAGAGAACGCTAAGTGGGAATGGGGAGGGTCTAGTGACCCCTCGGAGGGCCCTCCCCTGACCCATGAAACACCTCTTCCAATAAGGCTGTGCCGCCTAGTCTTTCCCAAACAGTTCTCCCTACTGGGGACCAAGAATTCAAGAGCCTACGGGGGTGAGGGTGGGGTGGGCAGTCTCATTCAAAGCAGCACACATGCTCAGTGTATCACTGATTTCTTTGCAAGCTAGCCTCGCGTTTTCTTCGACTCCCCGGAAGATGGCATGTTTTATATTTACTCACTACTTTTGAGGTTGGCTTTTACTTTTGTCAAAAGAATATGGTCCAGATGTTAAAACCGTGGCATGACACTCACAGCGGAAGAGATAACAGAGCCATTCGTGGTCGTTTTCCCCGGAGGCGGCCACCTTGAACTCCTAAATCTTGTGCTTAGTGAACTCCTGTTTGGCCTTCTCGGCTTTTGGATGTCTTCTTCGGTTTCCTAATGTAATAGATTCCTCCACACCTCTCCTTTCGGATACTGCTTCCCACCCCGCATACTCAGCGAAGGCGTGCTGCGTGCTGAGTCCCCACTCAGTGTCCACGTGACTGCGCACACAGTGTTTGCTTGTTCTCTTGTACCGCCCTTCATTTTTCACGTGGAATTTCTGCGTGACAAGTGATTTCTTAAACACACAATGCACCTATCAGATCCCATTTCAATGGTCTTTCTTCTGACTTCTTTTCCAGATGGCCAAATACACAGATAGTCTGTCAGTTACATTTTCTGTGAACCGTGGCTTACTTCATTTGATATGTTTGGGAGGAAACATAATAGTAACAGACAGGTTTTTGAAGCAAATGGAAATGATTCTGGAGTCTTTTAGCTGATCCGTGTCACGGATGGGTCCCTGTGCCCTGGCCTTTTTTTTTTTGACATGTATTATATTGGCTCTGCCACATGCTTCCATCTCCCCGCTCGTCCTTGGCAGGATGCTTAGGGTCTGGAAAAGACGTTTGGCCTTTCAGTGACTTACGCTTTTCAGCGGCGATGTGATGGGGCCAGAGTGATCCATCATTTCATAATAACAGTGTCAGGCTCTTCCTGAGTGAGCCCCGACACGTTTGCCGAGTGTGAATAATGTTGACATGAATGCTTCTTTCAGCTGCTGAGTGGGAAGAGTGGACCCGCTGTTCTCTAAAGCAGCAGCACAGGTGCATCGAGCCTCTGGAGGCCGAGCCGTATTATTCCTCAGTGTGCCCGCGAGAAGCTTCAGCTTGCTAATGCTTGTGCTTCCTTCTGTGTGCGAGGCCTCTTTGGACTCTTGAGTCTGTGGTCCACAAACAGCATAAAAGACAAACTACTTTGTAGAATAAGGACGTTGCAGTTGTAATGCTTACGTGTAATTATGAACATCTAGAGAAGATCTGGCAGAAGACATGCATTCATAGTTAAGTTGGAGTCTTCTCAGTTTCTTCTGGTCCACAGGATGCGTATTGTCCGCCTCCACCAGGCAGGTCTAGACGGGTCTCTCTGAAGGGCGTGGTGTATCTGCAGTCTTTATCTTCTCCCTTTAGTTTCAGCTGGTCTGCCTAGTTTAAGGAAGTCTCACTTCCAATATCCACACTAGCTGTCAAGTGGCCAGGGTGGTCTCCTGTGTAAAGCAGTGAGGAGGAGAGTGGACAGAGTCCAGGCAGACAATGGGAGTCTGCCCTCTGCTAAAGGATGCGGGTTTTATTCTCTCGTGCCATTCACATGTGGAACCTGCGGAGGTTAGGAGGGGAGAGCTGTTTGAGCCGGGACGGGGCTGTGGAGGAAGGTGCTCCGGAAAAAGTGGCTTGAAGGAGAGAGATATCCGAGCCGATGAGAGGCTGATCTTGAACAGGAAAGCTGGAGGGAGAACGAGCTCGGGAGGAGGTGGCTGGGCGGCTTTGGCAAGTTGTTAAGCTGCAGTGGGACGAGGCCGACAGGTGTCCTGAGAGTGCTCCCGTGGGGAAGATAAGGACATGGCATGGTTTTTCCCTGCGTTGAGACAGCGGGACAGCGTTCACGCCTGCACTCCACTTCAGCCGCTCCCAGGACCTGACGCATAAACCACACATGTAAGAGTCTTGGTGCCACTGAAGAGCTTATACTCGTGACTTTGGCAGGGAATTGGTTCCGAGTCATTGGCTGTAAACATAGATTGATTAGCGAGACATTTCAACCTCCAAGTCACTTGGGCCTTAATCCTTTGGCTTGTTTAGGATGTCAATGGATATCATAAAGGGGAAACTAGATGGAATTTCAAAACCAGCCTCAAGTTCAAGATCACGCCCAGGGAGCAGAAGTTCAACCGCTTCGCTGGAGGTGCTGTCACCAGAACCAGGGCCCTTCAAGGTAATCTTCTGCTTGCAAAGGAATTGAGCTCTCAGCCACGACAATTGAGGAAACCAAGGCTGGCCTTAGCAGCCATTTAAACGTCCTCTTTGGAGGCTTCACAAAGAGTTTCACAGGTGCCTGCTTTTCTGTAGATCATTGGGATGAGCCCACTCATTTCGTTTTCCCTCCTCCCCTCTTCCTCTTTTCTTAATGGGCATGTTTTGTTTTGTTTTGTTTTGAATGTACATTAAACTTCATTAAAATTTATGTGTTGTCTGGCTTCATAAGAAACTTTGTATTCCAACAGCTAATATATATCCACTGGCACTTACTAGGAAAGTGACTCAGTATTTAAAAAATAGATGGTTCAGAGGGTAAAGTACTTGCCATGTAAATGTGAGAGTCTGAGTTCGAACCCCCAGAACCATATACAGCTGGGTGTGGTAGTGTGCGGGTCTAAGTCTGGTGCTCCTGCGGTGAGGTGGAGGGGGTCAGAGACAGGAGAATTCCTGGCAGCTTCTGGCCATGGTGCCTAACAGCACCATGGTTTGCCTGTTGCCTAACAACAGGGACCCTGCCCCTTGTCATGAAGAGCAGTGGACACCAGTCAGTTTAATTCTTAGCATCGCAGTCTTCAGCCCTTGAAGTTGGTACTAGGGCTGCCCATTGCTATGGTGGGGTGCTGAGTGTGCGGGGACCTTCCGGTGGTTGTGGCCGGAGGGCTGGAGTGGACAGTTCTCCACGCAGAGATCCTTTGAGAACTCGGTTCTCCCTGGGATGTATTCACTCCTGTTGGGATTCTCAGTGCCCTGCGCAGATTTGGGGAGTTTTGCAAACTGTGCTTTCTCTTGACCCCGTCCATGAATGTCCCTTTTTGCCCTCTCTCAGGAAAGCACAGCTGTGCCAAACTGATGCTTTCAAAATGAATTTTGCTGAAGTGTAAGGGGAAGCTGAAACAGAATCGGAAACTAAGAATAACCAAAGCACGCGAGTCTCATGAGAAGACTCTTATTAGAAACACATCCCATTCAAGATGGGTGCTTCTGAGGAGCCATGCGGACTGCTCAGCAGCCAGACAGGGAAGGGCTCTGCTGTACGGACGGCAGAGAGCAATGCTCCCGAGTGTGACGTGTCAGGGTCAGTTCCAACTCTGCCCCAGTATGACCATGGTGTTTACTTAGTGAGACATTATTAAATTTAATTTGCAGTTAAGTGACCCTTCATTAAGGGCCCTGCATTTCTAGGTTTAATGCTACTGTGCATATCTACTTGTTTCTCTACGTGTGTCCATTAATGTTAGATGCTACAAAGTGTGAGGCTTTAAGAAACTGCATTATCTTATTAAATGTCTTTGAACATTCTACTTTGGACATTCTCTTGTTGGGAATTCTTTTTAGATCGACATGGTTAGCAAGTTGAATTCTGATAAAGAGGGCCAGTCATCAAACAGTAGTGTGGAAGAAAGAAGAAATAGTAGTGATGATAAGTGGGCAGACCACTCCAAGAACACACAGTCAGCCAAAGAGAGCTCAGACGAAGACCCGGACTTCACTCAAGATCAGATGACCCCTGAGCATCCAGGTGGGATGATCGCAGGGTGCTTGGCTAATGATAATTGCAGATACTGTATTTAAAATAGTTGTATATTTTTTCAGTTAAGTACAAGCAATAAACCAAAGAGGAGACATGCTTTTGGTAAGAGATTAATCACAGTTTTTTTTTATATATAAGAATATTAAGAGTATTTAAATATTAGAAACTCAATAAAACATGTAACTTAATAAAATAATTATTATGCTCATATTACGTTCATAAAGGAGGAATATTTCTGTATTGTATGGCATGATTCAAGGATCAGCTTTGATGGCTAACGTTGCAGAATAAGATGTATTAGGTCATTTATAAATACTTTTAAGGATAATCCCGGTGATGGTGGATAATATTAAGATTTTAAAAGCTACATTTCATGATACTAAATTTATTCTGGTCAGATTGACTTAGAACAGCAGGTCTCAGTTGTGATGTTTAGAGCTCTAGTAGGTGTCACCATTGGCTCTAAGTGTCAGGTGAATGAAAGCACAAAAGGTAAAACCAAAACAAAACTTTGCTGTTCTATTAAACGATAGATCCATTTCTACCTTTATCCACAATGCAGATGATCCTGAAGGGCCGGATACAGAACTTCGAAATGCTATTCGTAAGATGCGCAGACTCGATAAGATATTGGCCAAAAGACAATCTAGAGAAAAGGAAGTTAAAAAGCAAGGTGTAGAAATGAGGCTTAAGCTCTGGGAAGAACTCAAGGTAAGGACTGAAACTCAGTTTCCTCCAGTGATAAGAAAAGCATGCCCTGTGGTAGCGTTAATGCAGTCCTGCTTTAGTGATTTATTTTGTGAGAGTGGTGGCTGTGGTGTGTGTGTGTGTGTGTGTGGTGTGTGTGTGTGTCTGTGTGTGTGTCTGTGTGTTTTCTGTAACCAGGGAGGATAATTGGTCCGGACACTCCAGCCTTCCAGCCCTGTCTGGCATGTTTATTACCTACAGCCCAGCCCAGTATCCTCTCTTGCTGGTGTCAGGCTGGCCCCCTCCATCTCTGACTAGGAAGGGCTGTGAAGAATATTTTTTATCAAAGATGTATGCCTGTTCCTCCTTTTTTGAGCTTACAGTTTGGAGCTAGGCACACATAAAACAGTAACTTATTGGCTTGCTATCGGTTAAGTAGACTTGGGAACAAACGAGCTGTGGAGCTCACTTCTTCATGTGCTGCTCAGATTCGCCTGGGAAGTTATAAAGAGGCCTCAGCCTGGGCCGTACTTCATTTGCCTCTGTGTTGCCATGGCTCTGAGCCCGACTAACTTTGCTTGGCCTTCGCTGGCCTCCTGTTCTCCATAGCATTGAGAGGTTGAAGTTGGACAGATGTGGGCGCTGTCTCTTAGAGCCACCGACTCATGCTGTAGTTCACGTCTCAAAGGAGAGCAGCGAGTGAGGAACCCTGTGGTAACATACAGGCTGAGTCTGACAGCCGTCCTTAGTCACTGACTGAGTTCAGGGCACATTTCCTAGGCAGTTAACTCTTAACACGAGTTAAGAATGAAGTTTTAATTTGTGTTGAAATAAGAATTATAAGTAGAGCCGGGCGTCGTGGCACATGCCTTTAATCCCAGCACTCGGGAGGCAGGGGCAGGCGGATCGCTGTGAGTTCGGGGCCAGCCTGGTCTACAAAGTGAGTCTAGGACAGCCAGGGCTACACAGAGAAACCTTGTCTGGAAAAAAAAAAAGAATTACAAGTAGAAGCATAATATAATATAATATGAAACCAACCTTAAAGTTTCAATTTGATGGGGTAGGTAGCTGTGGATAACTCAATATATGCATATATATGTGTCTAACTCTATACATACATACATACACATATATACATAAATATGTATTACCTGTGGATAACTCACTCTATATATTCATATGTATATGTGTGTGTATGTGTGTGAAGATGCTTTAAGCCATATATATGTAAACTTTTTCTGGTAAAGCCTACAGACAGGATTTTGGAGAAACAGGAAATATTAACAGATTTCCCAGTTAAAGGCATGCAAATGGCCGACCCTGCCTTTGGGTGCATACACAGTTGAGAACCGGGTTGGGATAAGAGCCAGTGGGTATCTGTGTTTTCCATTTTCATATTTAAACTTAAACTGTTCTTCCATCAGTCTGCAAAACATACCGAAGACTTGGAAAACGACGAGGAGTTGGAAAACACTAACAAGTTCTTGTGTTTGACTTCAGAGTCTGCAGGGACAGCAGCGGGTGAGTGGAGGGAGCCCTTGCCCTCTGATCCCAGGGTTGGAGGGTGCTGTCCTCTTCCCTGTGAGTGACTGATCACACCTGGGAGGATCAGAGGGACGTATCTGAGGTTAGGTCTGTTTCAGTGTTTTTTGTTTTTTCGAGACAGGGCTTTTCTGCAGCCCTAGCTACCTTGGACTTGCTTTTGAAGGCCAGGCTGGCCTTGAGTTCACAGAGGTATGCCTGCCTCTGCTTCCTGAGTTTCCATGTTTTAAGGGCTGCGTCTGTCAACAGGGGAGAGAGCGAGAGAGCAGAGGAAACCCAGAAGCAGACCCCAGCCGTCTTCCACTCTCTTCCTGTCCCTCTTAGAGTCTAGATGCTACTTCCTGCCCCCAGTCCTCTGCCTGCTGCCATCTCACCGTCACCTGTGCACCCCTTTGTGAAAATCTGTTGCTGGTCTGCCCATTTCTTGTCTCACAGTCCTGCCTTTAGAGACCAGCCAAGCGTGCTGCTTTCTTTGCTTTTCTTGATTTCCCTCCCTTCCTTTGCAGCAGGACAGTTCAGAATCCCCTTGCATACATCACATAGGCGGTATCCCAGTATTGCAGTTTTGTGTGGGCAGGATCCTAGAGATCCTCTGAGTTCTCTGAGAGTGCTGGGTTCCTTTTGTCCTTTGCAAAGAGCATGGTTTTGTTTGTTTGTTTGTTTTGCTTAACTTTAAAAAATTACTTTATTCACTTTACAACCCCAGCCTAGCCCTCTCCCTCCTCTCCTCCTGGTCCCACCCTCCTTCCCTCTTCCTCCCTCCTCCCTCCCCTATTCATCAGAAAAGGGGAGCCCCTTCCAGCTCATCAAGTTGGATAAGGACTGAGCATGTCCTCTTCCCCTATGGTCTGTTAAGGCAGCCCTGCCAGGGGTGGGGAGAGGGGGCGGTGGGGGGTAATCAAAAAGCAGGAAACAGAATACATGTCAGAGAGCCCTGCCCCTGCTCTTCTTACTAGGGGGCCCACATGAAGCCCAGGCTGCCCATCTGCTCCGCCTGTGTAGGGGAGTCCTTGCAGGGTCTTTGGTTGATGCTTCAGTCTCCGCAAGCCCTTCTGGGCCCTGGTTAGTTGGCTTTGTTGGTCTTCTTGTGGAGCTCTGTTTAACGTTTCAGAACCCCAGATGCTTGGTTCAGTGTGGAGGTGTGGTTTGAGGGGCAACCCTTCTCTACGTTTGTTCCTTTCTGTGTCCAGCATTGAGAGATCAGAACTGTGGGCCCTTAGGGTTTGTAGTATACCAAAGCTTTCTCCCAGAATCAGGGGCTCCGTGTGCCTTGCCTCTTCTGTACTGAAGGCCTTCTTTGGAGGTGGACTTTCCAAGTCTGTACTGGTTTTATTTAATTAAAGTGATAAGACATACACTGGAAAAAAGACAGCCTATTAAATAAAAGGTCTGGGCAAAATGTGATAGCCAGCCGCAGAAGAATGAGATTATGACCATTTCTTTCACTGCACACAAAATCAGTTCAAAGCAGCTCAAAGACCTTAATTTAGAACCCCAAATACTGAACCTTTTAAGGACAACACTTTAGAATACAGGTTTTGGAAGGAAGATTCTGAATGGAACCCCAATAGCACACAAAATAGCTCCAAGAACTTGACAGATGGGATTTGAGGAATTAAAATCACTTGATGGGCCAACAGAAGACTTCAGGGAGTAAAGGCACTTGCGTCCAGGCAACCCAGTTTTAGTCTCTAGAACCCACGTGGTGCAAGGAGAACTGATGCCTGCCTGTTGCCCTCTGGCCTCCACGTACCCATATATATGCATATATGCACATGCACAATAAAATCATATATAAATGAAAATGTTTCAGCACAACAAAAGAAACTACAAATTGGACAGCTTGCCTACAGAACAGGAGATAACATTTTTACTAGAACATATGGTTCTCAGAAGGAGAATACAAATGACCAGTAAATATTTAAAAAGTATCTAACATCCTTCACCATCAAAGAAGTACACGTTAAAGCTACTTGGGTATTCTATCTCCTCGTCAGGAAGCCAAGGACAGCAGGTGCAGGTGAGGATGTGGGGAAGGAGCAGCTCCTGCTCACTGTTGCCTGGATGGAGACCAGCGGAGACACCTGGGGAATCAGAGCAGGAATTCCTCAAAGCTAAAACTAGAACTAGCCCACAGCCTGTGACCACGCCTGGGCATCTGCCCAAAGGCTGAGGATCCACCATAGAGATACGCACACACTGTGTTTGCTGTGGCTCTGTTCAGAGTAGGGACGAAATGGAATCAGCCTAGCTGGCCATCAGGTCGGTGGAGAATAAATGTGTGCACAAGGAAGTTTTACTCAGCAGTAAAAATGAAGTTTTCAGGAAAATAAACCATTTCCAGTGAGGTATCCCAGCCTCAGAAGGACAGAGAGTACATGGTCTCATTCATATGCCAGTCTTAGATTCCTCTGTGTGTGTGTGTATGTTGTGAGTGTGTGTGCATTCGTGCGTTAATGTTGTGAGTGTATGTAGAGAGCAGTGAACTAGAAAAGGGCCTGGGAAGGGAAAAGCAGCTGTGAGGGAGGCAGCTGGGGAGGGTGATAGAATAGAGACTATGGAAGCAGGCCAAGCCTGTGGAGGCATTCTTCATTAGGATGTCCTTCTTCCTAGCTTGTGTCATGTTGGCATAAGAAGGAACTGCCACACGTGCATCTATTCATAGATCTTTAACTAAATAAAGTGCTTCTGTAAGTAATTTTTTTCTGTAAGTATTTAAAATTTTTTTTTATTTAATTAATTTATTCAGATTACAACTCAATTGTTATCCTATCACTTGTATCCTCCTGTTCCTTCCTCCCTTCCTCCCTCCTGCTTTCACTCTATTCCCCTCCCCTAGGTCTATGACCGAAGGGGGACCTTTCCCCCCACTTTATGGTCATAGGCTATCAAGTCTCATCTTGGTAGCCTTCTTATTCTTCCTTTGAGTGCCACCAGGCCTCCCCACCAACGCTCCTTCATTGCTGTTGGGAATGCAAACTGTACAACCACTTTGGAAATCTATCTGGCCCTTTCTCAGAGAACTGGGAATAGGGCTTCCTCAAGACCCAGCTACCACCGCACAGCAAGGACATATGCTCACAACCATGCTCATAGCAGCCTTATTCATAATAGCCAGAACCTGGAAACAGCCTAAGTGTTGAAGAATGGATAAAGAAACTGTGGTACATTTACACTATGGAATACTACTTAGCTATAAAAAACAAGGAATTCCCAAAATTTGTGGACAAATGGATGGAACTAGAAATGATCATCCTGAGTGAGTTAACCCAGAAGCAGAAAGACTCACATGGTATATACTCACTTATAATTGGACACTAGCCCAAGAGGAATGTCCCATGAAAGTCTTCACTTACCAGGAGATTGGGATAGATGTGAGGACATCCTATTGGGACTCTAGGTAAGAGAAATATAGGAGATGGGGAAACAGAAGGATCCAGAGGGTCCTAGAAACCTACAAGAAGAACATCGTGATGTGTGGATCAGGGCCCAGGGGGCTCTGCTCAAACTATTGCACTAACCAAAGACAATACAAGTAGTAAACATCGAACCCCTACTCTGATCTAGCCAATGGACAGGACATTCTCCACAGTTAATGTGGAGAGCAGGGACTGACCTGTAAGTGTTATTTGGAACATAGGGACCCATGTGTTTCCTTCCCTTGCTGTGACCATGCAACCGTCCACTAGGTGGCAGCACCTAGTTTTAACCTGTTTTTTAAAAGAGCACCGCTTTTAGCCGGGAACTTAGTTTGTCTGGAACTTAAAATTACACAGGTACAGTTAGTTCATAATCATCTTCCGTGAGTGACAGTTTATCAGAGGAGACTATTCTGCCTCTCCTGCAGCTGGCTTCTGTTTCTTCTTTCTTACGAGTCTAGTCTTTACCATTTTTCTCTTAGGCTGTTCAGTTTTAGTCTCTTTATTGTGTCTTCCTGCTATCCTATTTCCCTATGGTGCAATTTTATTAGTATCTATCATTGCATAACAAATTATTTCAGAACCCGGTATATTAAAAAAAAAGGCATTTCTACTCTTAGCATTTCAGCCGTTTGGGAGGAGCATGGCTGCGTGGTTTTGACTAGGTTTCCTCATGACCGCAAGTTGAAGGTCAGTGTTTCTGCCATGTGAAGGAGCTGCTGGAATCTGCCTGAGAATCGGCTCTAAAATTACTCGCAGTGCTTCCTGGGAGATCTTAATTCCCTGCTTACTTTGGGCTTGGAAACTTCTTAAGTTTCTTAATACTGAGTTCCATTGTAGGCTACTTACGTGTCCTTAAAACATGGCTGCTTGTAGCCTTTGACACAGGGAGTAAATACTCACTAAATTGGGTTATTTTTTAGAATTTCCATGATTACTAGGCAAGAATATAGTGTTTCACATACTACTCCCTATATCAGGGAAATTTGGCAGCTTTCACATATTTATTAACTTTCCATTGGTTTTATATAGTTCTTTGCTGTACTGTCTCACTTGGTGACTCTTTCAATATATTTTCAAAAGTTCTAAGTGATATAGAGAAAAGATAGTGACTTTCTATGAATTTATGATTAACTAGATTTATAATTATACCTTGTTATATAGTGTTTTATAATTAACTAGATCATGGTATTCATTCTGATTATCTTTAGTTTGTGTGCCTTGGATCTTGTTAGTTTTGAACATGTCAACCAGCAAACAATGTTAATTTTTGTGTCGTTTTCAATAAACTGTCTTCATTCCCAACACCAACTACAGACTTACTGTTGAAGAATATTCAGTCCATTTCAACAGCTACTTAAGCAGTATACCTTTCTTGATAAAATTAATGTTTTTAAATTAATAGATTTAAATAATAAATCTATCTTTTATTCCTAGGTCAACCCCTGTTGCTAATAGAAGATTATTCTTTTAATTGGTACTGATTTGAATGGCTGAATTTGTTCAGAAGTTTTGTTTCTGTAAAGCAGGACTAGAAGCAGCAAGATGGCTCCGTGGGTAAAGGTGCTTGCTGATCAGGCTGACAAGCTGGGCTCCATCTGCAGAACCTGCATGGTTGAAGCAGAGAACCAGCTCCCTCCACTTGCCCTCTGACCTCCACATGTGTGCTATGGTACAACCATGGCCATATGTATATACACATCTATACACATAAGTAAACAAATAACAAATACATAAACAAAATGTAGCAGGGTTAGGTTTTGTCTCTGTGTGTGAACATTTGCATGGGTGTTATAGGGCCATGTAGGAGTAGTGGGTGCAAAAACCGTCTGGCTCAAATCCTCTCTTGGAGGCCGTTCTCTGACTCTCTCTGGCTTCTTTCATGTCCACTATCCTCTGTTTCCTGGTTCTTCTGGAGACAGTTTGGGCAGGACTCCCTACTCTAGACTTAAAGTTTCTACATACACAATATAATCCACTGATGGACCATCTCAAATCAGTATTTTAATAGTAATTTTTCGTACTGTGTCTTCTTACTATGTCTAATTTGTTTGTTTTTCCCTACTTGGAAAATATAAAGGAAATTAAGAAAAACATAAGGATGATCCTGGTGGTGGTGGCATATGTCTTTAATCCCAGCACTTGGAAAGCAGAGACAGGTAGATCTCTGTGAGTTCAAGGCCAGCCTGGTCTACATAGTGCATTCCAGAACAGCCAAAGCTACACAGAGACACCCAATTTTGAAAAAAACAAACAAACAAAACTAAAACCAAACAATCAAATTCACAGAAAGTTGCAAGGACATTACAGAGTTTTTTTCCCGTATACCCCATCCCATCAGGAGTGCCTATCATGAGTATGGTATGTTTGAAGTCAATCAGTATTGGTATGGCCTTCTTATGCAAAACCCGACTTGATTCATGTCTCTTTAATTCTTATCTAATGTTCTTTTCCTGTCCCAGGATCCCATGCAGGACACTACCTTAAATTATCCCTCATGTTTCCACAGCCTGGTCTTAGTGTGACGCCTCCCACACTTCCCTTGTTTGTAACAGTCTTGGCAGTTTTGAGGTGCAGTGGTCGGGCATTTTGTAGCATGTTCACCAGTTGAAATTGATCTCATGATTTCCCCATGATTAGACTGAATTGCACATTCCGGCTGAAGAAGTGTCTGTCAGAGTTTTCCACTGTAAAGTCACTCCATTTCCCTTTCTTTAAACTGCAACCTCTGTGAGGAAGTAGTTCTATACAGTCTCCATCTGAGGAGTCGGGAGCTATGCTTGGCCTCACTGAAAGCCGAATGTGGGCCTTCATTGGTCCCAATTCTGCAGTGGGTGGGTATCTTCTCTCTTTTACTACTCATTTGTATCAGTATTAGATTACTATTAGTGGATATTACTTTATACTTTGAGTTAGATTTCAATACTACTTGATTGTATGGATTACATTTTCCTATTCTGGCCATTAGATAGTCTCTTAGTTGGTACCTGCATCTCTTTGGCTCATTTCGTCGGTCACTGTGGGGTTTGTTTTGTTTCTCTTGCCAGGCATTATTATTATTTCTTCTTCTTCTCCTCTTCCTCCTCCTCCTTCTCTTCCTCCTCCTCCTCCGCTTCTGACTCTCCTATATTTCCCACCTGCATCTTGGAATCAGCCTTGTCTCTAAGGAGCCTGATTACTGCCACTGGACATCAGGATCTGGATGCCAGGTGCAGTTCCTCTGGGAAAAGAAATGTATGTGCATATACTAACCCTGTATGCACATGTCTTATAAGTATGCCTTGCAGCCATCTCTGTATAAGCTAACTTTGAGTTCACACACAGAGTCATGTGCCTGTGGTCCATCACACTATTATGGCCTAGCCCTCTTGCTTATCTGTATTTCAACAGTGAGAAACTTGTTCCCACTTTCTGCTGTCTCTTTCCTTAATTGTGCAGTTGCATGGTACACAAACAGGATCGTTAACCCCTAGAAAACACTTCTGCCACCCAGACTGTAATCCTCACACTTAGCTTCTGCTGCCTTTAGTCCTATAGACCTCTTTTCCAGACTTAGTTCTGGAGTTAAGCCTGCCTTTACTGTTGGACAAGATTGTCGTCGACATTTGCCGTGCATGTGGATTGTCCAGTCACATTGCTGCATTCCACATGTGGGATTCTTCAATCTCTTAAGTTGTTTTCTTCAAAACTTCTGCAAGCATTGATTTTTATTCTTTAGGCTTTGATGGTGACTGTTCTTTTCAAAGGCACAGAGCTGTGAACTCACCATTCCATAGACTAGTTTTGCTGCTCTAAAAGAACCCATTGTGTGAATCCTCATTCAGCTCTCCTTCCTCCCCACCCTCTAGCTGCCACTATTAAGTTTTACTTTCTTTATGGTTTTGCATCTTTCTTAATTGATTTAGTTTTTAAGAATGTTGTATAATTGGAATTTTCCAGCAAAAGCCTTTCCAGGCTGCATCCTTTCACTTAGAAGCGTTCACCTGTGCCTTTTTCTGACATGGCAGCTAACTTTTTTGTAGGAATAATATCTTTGGTTCAGAATAAATTTGATTTGATTGATTACTACCCATTCTAGTTGCATGTTTGTTGCTGTGAAAAAGTCCCCCGACAAAAAACAATTTAGGGAAGAAAGAACCTTTGCACTTTACAATTCCTGGTTACAGTCCGTCACTGTGAGGAAGCTACAGACGTGGAAGCTTGAGACAGGTGGTCACATCACATCCACAGTCAGGAGGGAGAATGCATGCCCACCTAACTTGTGCTCAGGTCGATTTATCCACTCTTACACAATTCAGGATCCACTGCCTAGGGAATGGTGCTGCCCATAATGGACCAGGTCTTCTTACATCAATTAACGTAAGGCAGTCTACCACAGACATGCCCACAGGACAACACCATGTAGAAAACCCTTACTGAGAGCCTCTTCCCAGGCGATTCTAGGTTGTGCCAAGTTGACAGTTAAAGCTAGCCATCGTTTGTTCCTCAGGAGCTGTCAACCTTTCTTTATGTAGTTATGTAGTTATGTATGTGTGTATATATTTCTTTTGGAGATAGAGACTCTGACTGGGACCTGAGGCTCGATGCTTTAGCAAGACTGATTGGCCAGTGAGTCTCATGGATCTGTCTGTTTCTGTCTCTCCAAAGCTGGGGTTACAGACATGCACCACCACACCCAGCTTTTTTTTTTTTTTTGCGTAGGTTCTAGAGAATGAGCTGAGGTGCTGTGCTTGTGCAGCGGGCACTTTACCACGTGAGCTTTCTTTCTAGTCCCAAAATGTTTAATTTTAATAAAAAACGATTTATCATCTTAAAACTTATGGATAGTATGTAATCTTTTTTGTTTTGTTTTGAGATAGAGTCTCACTGGGTAGCCCTGGTTGGCTTGGAACTCTCTCTGCAGGTCAGGCTGGCCTCTAACTCAGAGATCCCTCTGCTCTGCCTCCTAAGTGATTAAAGGGATTAAAGATGTGTGCCACCATACCTGGCTTGCCATACTTTTTAAAATAAAAGATTTCTGTGGTACAACTGGCAGATTTTGAGGATTGTCTTAGTCACGATTTCTATTGCTATGGGAGAGCACCATGAACAAAAGCAACTTGGGGAGGAAAGGGTTTATTTCAGTTACATTTTCAGGAACAGTCAGGGCAGGAACCTGGAGGTGGGAACTGATGCAGAGGCCATGGAGGAGTGCTGCTCACTTACATTCTCCTCCTGGCTTTCTCGGCTGCCTTCTTGTAGAATCCTGGACCACATGCATGGGGATGATGCCACTCACAATGGGCTGGGCCTTCCCACATACTGTCCATAAGCAAATCTTAGATGTTTTCTTAATTCAGAATCCCTCTTCTCAAATGACTCTAGCTTGTGTGAAGTTGACATAAAACTAGTCAGAACAAAGATAAACTAATTAAATTAGCTGATTTGAGAACATAAAAAAAAAACCCCAAAACAAACCACAGTTAAACAAAAATGTTGAACAATGCATTATCCTATTTCCTTCATGAGAAGAAATTACAAGAGAACACTAACTTCCATGAGTCTCCCAATGTTAAAAAAAAATAGTGTGTATGTGCACGCTAGTGCATGCAGGTAAGTGGGAGTGCGTGCCATCGATTGTGTGTGAAGGTCAGAGGACTTTGTGGAGTCGGCTCTCTCCCTCCGCCTTTACCTGGGATGGAGCTCAGACCATTGGGCTTTTGCACGTGTTGTGGTTTCCCAGAGCTATCTTGCAGGCCTTGCCTTTTGTTTTTTTTGAGACAAGAGTCTTATGTAGCCCAGACTGGCCTTGAACTTGCTGTATCTCAGAGGATGACCTTGAACTCAAACTCCTGGGCTTCTTAGCTTCCTTCCTTATTGCTGGAATCACAGGTATTCACCACCATGCCTTACTCAAGGACATTCTGTTCATAGTTGACTGTACATTTAAAGTCTTCAACTTGGAGGCTCAAAATAAAGGGGAAGGGACAATTCTGTCACCAAGTGTGCACACTGTCGGCACCACAAGCACCGGGATCTGTGCAGGTCATTTCTAGAGACAGGTGATGCCCTAGCATGCTCTCAAGCGTCTAGGGAGGTGCTGTCTGGCCATCTTCTGCAGTTCATTTTCATGGGGGCATGTCCAGAGGATTGCCTGATTGCTATTTCAACTTGGGAGTGACACTGACTTTTTAAAAAAACAGTTCATGTGTATGGAGGGGATTGGGGAATAGTAGAAATAGGAGAATGAGTATTCTGTCCTCTCTTCAAGCAACTGCGTAGAAACTTTATTTTGTGGAGATTGAACAAGTACTTTTTTTTTAACCAGTAGAGCCTTTGCACTGTGAATTTGAAGACGCCCTTTTCTCAGTGTTTGATACCCAGATTCCTCCAGAAACTTATGAAAATCATGTGCAGATTATCGAGAAGGGTATGTTTAATTTGTCTGATTATATACATTGCCACAAGGGGGTGCTGGCTGTATACGGAAACATTTTAGAGTAATGGGCAGGTAAGAAGTAGCTGGAGGTCAAGGTGGGCATAAGGGCTGAGAGTGCAGCTCAGTGGCAGACAACTCTACAAACAGACATGGCATATAGTCCTTTGTGAGTTGGCCCATGTTGGAGTTACTTCCTGAGACTTCATTATTGCATTCTATTACTGGGTCTTTGAAAAAGTAGGCTACAGACCCCCTGTTCCTCTGGCTCCTACAGCCTCCTCTCCCACAACGTTCTCTGTGCCTTCAGTGCAGGAGTTGTCTCATAGATGTCTCATGTGGGGTTAGGTCCCCTACCTTTAGGTGTTCTCTGCATTTTGACTTGTTGTGAGAGAGGGAGACATAGTTTTCTTCTGGGAAGAGCTTCCCAGTTGGTTATCCAAAACTATCCAATATCAAGTGGCCAGCCCTGAAATCACATCATACAAGTAACTTTATGCAGACCGAAGAGGTAGCATTTATATATTTATTTATGTCTCAACAATTAAAGGAGAGAGACAGAGAGCAAGGCAAGTACCTGGTTGGGGAGGTGGTTGGAGGTAGGAAAGAGAAGAGTGAATTATGTAATTATATTTTAATTAAAAATAATTTTAAAAAGGCTGCCGCTAATAGAAAGTTGGCTTATGGAGGATGGGAAGAAAATAAATATAAACCAAAGAAAAAGTCCTTATTATGTTTCTGGGTCTAGATTTAAGAATTATTTCTATGTGTGTTTCTAAAATACATTTTACTGTATACTTGAAGTGAATTTTTTAGTGTGATTCATAACTGTAATTATGAGATCATTTTAAACTTTTCAATACTAGCTTTTACCTGTGATGTGGAAAAAAATGAGCCATTGGTCGAAACAGAAAGGAAACCTTTTCCAAATACGGAAAGGATTGAGCTTAAGAGTAAACACAGCCAGGACTTCATTAAGCGAAACATTGAGGTGGGTATCTCACAGTTGAAGAGGCAGAATGGGGAGTGAGCCAGTGGCCAAAGGGGTCGTAGTGATTTAGTTATTCTCTGTGTGTGAGTGTGGCTGGTGTATGTGCATGTGTGCATATGTGGAGGCACGATCTACCACTCTCTGCTTTATTTTCCTGAGACAGGGTCTCTCACTGGATCTGGAGTGAGGCTGGTGGCTGCCAGGTCCCAGCAATCCTCTTGACAACATTTGCGGTTATAGGCACCCGCATCTCTTTTTATATGGGCACTTGGCATTTGAACTCAGGTCCTCAGGCTTGCACAGCAAGTGCTCCTACCCGCTGAGACATCTCAGCCATTCAGGGTCTTGAAATATGTCTTTCATGAAGATGCATGTGTGCATAATTGATTACATCATGTCTGCCATCTTGCCTGCCCTGCCTTCTATCTCTTTCAGAATTGCAACTAGAATTTATTTTATCACTTAGAAATAGTCCAGTTCCTGAAATGGAAAACAGCTTTCAGCAGTGTTTCCCCTCCAGATTTTAACCTGTACCTCAGGAAAGTGTGTGTGCGTGTGTTTACTTACTGACTCATTTTGTTATAAGACTGATGATGTAGCTACTACATTTAGATCTGGGAGTGGCAAATGTTCCTGGCAGAGCAGCAAGGCTGGCCTGGAGAACCTGATGGTAGTCTGCCCTCCTCTGACCCCCCCATCACTTGTGACCCACATGTGGCCCCTAGTCACTATCCTCCATTGTGTCCTTGATTCAGGCCTTCATCCTTGTTGCACCACAGGTCAGGCCACCTGATTTGGGTTGTCTTTAAAATAGACACAGATCAGTTAGGGGCACAGGGACTCCTGTACTGGCCCTGAGTGTTAATGGATTCATCTACAAGAAATGTCTGTGGGGTATGCAGAAGCTCACGCTAACTCCCTGGACAGCTCGTCACTGGGAAACCACGTTGGTGAGCATAAAGCATCAGCCACAGGAGAGTTTGTTTCAGGCCAGAAGTGTTCTGGCAACTGGCATGCTGTGCCAGGCAGCGTGGTTCCTGAGTCAGTCTGCCACTGCCAGGCTGGCCTCTACTACTCTCAGTGTGTTTAACTTCAGGGAGCCTTCAACTCATCTGCCCTTGTCTCTCCGCTGGCCTGTTGGCTCTCGGTGTACTGTTTCCTTTTCCAAGGACAGTGGGATTTTCCCCATTTCTGAGTTCTTGCTGATCCGCACAATAGTTTCAATGTAGATTCTCCTTCTTTATTTAAGTACTTTATATGCTATTCTAGAAGTTAATAAATTTATTTGTGAGATAAGGTCTCCGGTAGCTCAGGCTGGCCTCAAATTTGATGGGTGGTTGAGGATGACCTTGAACTTCTGATCCCCCTGATCCCCCTGCCTCTACTTCCCAAGCCTAAGCTTACAGGCTTGCACCATGATGCCCAGCTTTATGAGGTACTAGAGATTGAGCCAAGGGCCTTGTGCATGTGAGGCAAATCCTACCAACTGATTTGTGTGCCCAGGCTCCATATTCTAGAAATTAAAAGCAGTTTCATTAAGTGGATGTACAGTACCTTGAAGTATCCAGGAGACCTTTCCCACGTCTCAGCAAATATTTTTATGCTTCTACATTTGCACATCTACATCTTCTATATCTGTACATCTATATCTTTCTCATCTAAATCTATACCTGGAGAGAAATTTGAAATCAGCTTCTATTTAAAAAATTATATGAAGATGACTTCTGAAGTGGTTAATAAGACCTTCCTAGAGCCAGGGAGATGACTCAGTGGGGAAAGGTGCTTGCCCCTAAGCCTGAGTTCTGTTCCTGGACCCAAACAGTAAAAGGAGAGAACTGGATTCAGACCTCCATATATGTGCGGTAGCAAACAAATGTGTGCACGGCGCGCGCGCGCACACACACACACACACACAGAGAAAAGGGCTTGCTTATATTGAAAATATTTTCAGAAAATGATGATTTAGAATAGATTTTTCATGAAATAAAAATTACTTAGCTGGGCGTGGTGGCGCATGCCTTTGATACTAGCACTCAGGGAGGCAGAGGCAGGCATATTGTTGTGAATTCAAGGCCAGCCTGGTCTACAAGCGAGTCCAGGACAGCCACACAGAGAAACCCTGTCTCAGAGAAGACAAAACAAAATAAATAAATAAAATAAAAATAAATAAAAATTAAAAATTACCTAGCAAATTAAAACGTCTAATCTCTCAGATTTTAATTTAGTGTATCTATTTTATAGAATTCTCGTTTGTTTTTACTGGACTACACGTTGCACTGCATGCTTAAATTTCTTACTGATACATCTTGTAGTTGGCCAAGAGTTCAAGAAGCCCAGTGGTCATGATTGACACAGAGAAGAAAAGGCTGGATGAACTCTTGGAAGGCTTAGACGACACAGACTCAGGTCTGTCCAGCTCTGAGGTATGTAAACTTGACTGTCAGTGACTTTTCCTGTCTTCATCTCTATTGTGTCATCAACCTCAGCACAAACTTAGAGTCTCTAGTTAGAAGACATTCTCTGCATTAAACATCCTAATACTTTCAAATATATTCTTGGCCACTTCGTTAACTCTGTAGAGTGGGATGCGAGGTGTAGTTCCTGATGCCATAAGAATGTGTTTCTCTGTGGCCTTATTTCATGCACCCTGGCTTCACAGTATTTAGTGTGGCCTTTGTACTCCTGTAGGATGCTCTTCTGCTCCTGCCCATCTGCTTACTTCACCATCCAGTTCTCTGGAGACCCGGGAAGAGACTCGATTACAGGAGTGAACGAGATACTTGTAGAGCCAGGCAATGGTCCAAAGAGTGTAGCTTTGCACAAGTTTTCCTGTATGGCATGCTTTTTATTTCCACAGAGAAACATGTTCTGTGTTACCTGGAGCACTTGGCACTGTGGTCTGACTTTATTTTCCTTGGCTGAATAAGGATGTTATAGGCTTGGTGCTTCTGCCTTCCCCTTGTCTGGTATCTGTTTGTGTGCCAGATTGCCTGCAGCCAAAGGGGACCCCAGGGCAGTCAGGTGCAGAGGACAGTGTTTACTGGAGGCTCAAGAGCAGTGCATGCACAGAACAGCTGTGGCCACAGGGGTGCTTGCACCAGGAGACACGAAGCTGTGCCTCCATGAGGACCCTGGCTGCCAGGATCCTGCACATTTTTGAGAAAAGCTAGAAAATCAGATTTTAAGGTGGAAGACATGCATTTTTTGTTTTGTTTGTTTTTGTACTTACTTTACCATATTTTATTCTTTTTTTAAAAATACATTTTATTAATTTATTCATATTACATCTCAATTATTATCCCATCCCTTGTATCCTCCCATTCCTCCTTCTCTCCCATCCTCCTCTTACTCCCCTCCCCTATGACTGTGACTGAGGGGGACCTCCTCCCCCTGTATATGCTCATAGGGTATCAAGTCTCTTCTTGGTAGCCTGCTATCCTTCCTCCGAGTGCAATCAGTTCTCCCCATCCAGGGGACGTGGTCATATATGGGGCACCAGAGTTCATGTGAAAGTCAGACCCCACTCTCCACTCAACTGTGGAGAATGTCCTGTCCATTGGCTAGATCTGGGTAGGGGTTCGAAGAAGACATGTGTTTTAAACGTCAACAATTAATTCCTTGGAAACAGTCTATGTGAACAAACATAATGTCACTTCTTTAGCTCCAAATCCAAAGCAAACGCCAGAGTTTTGCTTGGCTTCACTTTACAGACCACCACCGCTGAGGGCCCTGTGGGTGCTGGGGGCAGGGATGGGGTGGGGAGTTGGTAAAATACACTGCTAAGCACCACGAAGTTCTGACTGAATTACTTCAGCTTTTAATAAATCATGGCAATCTCTTAATTTATTAAGAAAAACCACGTAGCAGAATTAGACACCCAGCTTTCATTTTTAGCTATGTTATTAACCATGACTGGGCGAGCCACTTTCTGTTGTTTGGCAGTCAGTATGTGGTCTTTGTCTTCCTCTCTAATTGTTCTTGCTATGCTTCAACAACAAATTTTTGTAATTAATATTGCTTTTGATATATTGGCTTAGTATTTATGTTTTATTCCTCATATTTTAAACTTTATAATATTAATTCAAACAATATCTTTGTTATTTTTAACTATTTTTGTTGGTATTTGGAATGATCACTGATAATATTTGGAATATTTCCTGACTTCAAATTATGTTTTTTTGTTTATTTGTTTATTTTTTATTTTTTGGGGGACAGGGTTTCTTTGTGTGAGAACCCTGACTATCCTAGACTCACTTTGTAGACCAGGCTGGCTTCAAACTCACAGAGATCCATCTGCCTCGGCTTTCCGAGACTTGGGATTAAAGGTGTGTGTCACCATGTCAGGCTCAAATTATCTATTTTAATGGCCATATTTGATTTGTTTTATTTACTTACTCTTTTCCTCTCATATTATTTGGGAATCAAATTCTGTTTCTGACCTGGTATTGTTATTATACCTCAACTTCAGAAGTAGTCCTCAAAATGTCACATCCTGAGCAGACTGTGTCTGTGGTAGGATTGCTCTCTGCTGGATATGTTGAAATCATTGGAAATTTTAGTTTCTACCTTTGAAACTCAAAAATGTAAAAGATTTTTTTTAACCTTTGAAATAGTATGTTTCCTGTATTCTAGGAATTATTTTTTAATTGTGTATGTTCGTAGTGACTGTGTACGGTGCTGTGTGTGTACGGCCGTGTATGTGAATGTGGGGGCTGCAGACCGATGCCTCTGCGGCCTCCTTTGTAGCCAAGTGGGTTTTACAGTGGAACCCAGACCACTCACTTCTTTGCTAATGAGTGGGTGAGCCTGGCTGGGGTAAGCAGGTTCCTAGGTTGCCTGCTTGAACCCTAACTGGAAAAGTGGCTACAAAGATCATCTCTGGTTTCCATCTCAGGAAGGTGAGGCTCCTGTAAGCCAGAGAGTGTAAGCTTCCCACCCAGGCCAATGGTGTGTAGGTGGGGCTTGCTAGGCAGACAGCGCCAGATAATGCTACCTTCTATTTAATATATGAAATTTCTTTCTGCTACTGCCTGGTGCCTGGACACCAATGCTTCTGTGGGGTTTAATCAATAGGTTCTTTAACTCTAGTTCACTAAAAATTTCACTCAGGCAAGAGCCTTAAATTAATTGCTATTTAGTAATTGATTCTATAATTTAAGTTTTGGTAATTATTTATCACTTATATCATTCAGTATTTATACCCGTTTTATATGGAAAAATAATAAACCAGTTTGTTATTTGTGACTAATTAGGTAAAAATTCCTTATATTTTTAGACTTTTTACAGTTATTTCTTTACTATACATAACACAACATTGTAATAAACATTAGGTCAGTTTTCTGGGGTGCAGATACAACAATTGAGTGCCACTGTGGCTCTCCCTTGTTCCTGGGGTTTTGGCCATTGGTCCTCAGGAACAAGGGAGCAGAGGGGATGAACTGGGGCTTCTGTGATCTATGAGCACAAACAGAAATAACCTTCCAGGATCACTGGTGAGGAGGCAGATCATTTTTTTTGGGGGGGGGAGGGGGGATAAAAGAGGGCTTTGTAGAACTTTAGGGAGGTGGTAGGGAAATCCAAGGTGGGCAAATGTCATTGGCTGCAGGGCTAAGATACTGAGATGCCTCATTAGCATGCGGAGGTATTCCAGCAATCCCAGGTTCTTCCTGGAGAAACGGAGGTGGACCTATAATTTCCCTAAGGACTATATGACATTATTCAGGTAAAGGATATGGGGATTCGGGCCCCCCAGATCAGGCAGAGAAGAAGGAGCCCTGCTGACAAAGGGAGTCCTCCGTTTCACCGAGCCCAGGGCGTTCTGGTTATGATGGACTACAGCCTTAGTAGTGGGGTCCAGCACAGTACTTTGCACACCTTGTTTCATTTTTGCTGCCATGGGTCTGAGAAGTCCTGCAGTGCAGGTCTCTGCGCCTGTTCAGGTTGATTTGCCTTTGCTGGGTAAATACTGATGCACAGTAAACCTTTGGTATGGCATTTTTGAGTGGATACTATAAATGGATCTTATTTTTTAAAGATTTATTTTCATTTGTATGTATATATGCATACCGTGTAAGTGTGTATGCTCACAGAGGCCAAAAGAGGGCATTGGATCTCTTGGAGGTGCAGTTGTAGGGTTGAGTTCCGTGATGTGGGTGCTGGGACCCAAACTCAGTTTCTTTGCAGAAGCAGCCCCAGCTCTTAACCACTGAGCCATCTTAGCGGCTCCTGCAATTGGCTGAGACTCAGCTACTCGGTTACAGTAGCATACTGTTAGGTTATAGTTGCTTATATTTTAAGGTAGGTGTAGTTCTCTGTACATGAAGACTCTGGGCGAAATTTATTTGGGCATGGAGGCTGGCTAGGCCAAATTTTGGTTCATTGGGATAAAGTTTGAAAATACCATATTCACAATCGGTTAAAGCTGATTTCTTCTCAACATGTCATAGTTTTTTGTTTTATGTTTTTTTTCTTCCCCTCTAAAGTGGAAGAGTGATCATGTGGAAGAGATCTGACTGAGCGACTCCACAGAGACCACCAGTAGACACTTTGTCCAGGCTGGGAAGAGAATAAAACCCTAACCTTCACTTACTTTTTTCTCCCCAGTGTCCGTGGTGTGGTGCGGTGTTGTGTTTTGTAAGCTCGAGTGGAGAGGTCTAAAAGGGATGTTTTGAAACAGTCGTGGCATGGGAATGACCTGGTCACCTTGGTTTCCTCTTAGGGCGATCAGTGTGGCTGCCTGGTCCCAGGAGAAGGCTATACCCTTGCAGCCACTGAGTCTCAGCAACTTGCTGAGATTGACACAAAGCTTCAGGAACTCTCTGTAGTTTCTCCAACCGTCTTCAGCCTTTCTCCAAGACTCGAAAGTCAGAGCAATCAGGTATTTTTTGTTTTGAGGGGGGATGGGGAGTTGAGACAGGTCTCTCTATGTATTACTGGCTGTCCTGGAACTCACTATGGAGACCAGACTGGCCTCAAACTCACAGAGATCTGTCTCCACCTCCCAAGTGCTGGGGTTAAAGACATGCATGCGTATAAGGTTTGGTATGGTGTGCGTAGCTCAATAGCATGCAGACGGCTCAGGCTAATGCATGCGGAAGCTACTGCACATACTTTCTAATCTTAACTAAAGAGCGTTCTTCCCAATTTCTCTTCTATGAGTACAGCTGCAAACATTTTAGTTCGCTCAGCAGGGTACGGTTTTTTTTTTTTTTTTTTTTTTGGTTATTTCTACTTTTTAAGCATTTTTCTTTCAATTGGGAATTTACTGGGATGGGGCAATTGAGAAGCTACTTATTTTAATATTATCATATCTTTATGCCTTAAGATAGTTCTTGCTCATGATTAGAGAGAAGGAAGAGAAGTAGTAGCATTCATTAGTCACCAACGACCTTTCTTGTCCTTGTTCCTTTGGTGTGAGCAGAGCCAGTCATGTGCCCCTTCCTCTGCCATCTTCTTCCGGCTCCTGTAATAGCAGGAGTGAAGCTGTACTGTGGGAATGTCTCTCGGACAGCTCTGAAATAAGTGGGAATGGCTCCCTCCAAGAGTCTTTTACAAAGTGTAGAGTGCAGAGCACAGAAGAGGGCAGTGCTTTACACAGCAAGGTTCCCTCCTTGCTCCTCCACATTTCAGCTCCATAAGGCCTCTCTTTTGGGGGTTGGGTGGTGGTATGAAGTAAAGAGAAAATGTCTCAGTTGTGTGTGTCTCTGTGTGTGTGTGTGTGTGTGTGTGTGTGTGTGTGTGTGTGTGTGTGAGAGAGAGAGAGAGAGAGAGAGAGAGAGAGAGAGAGAGAGAACTTGCTATTTCTCTTCCCGCTTTGTAAAAGTCTCACCAAATCATTATTCATAGTTATTGATGACTCTGGGTTTTTTTCCATTGTTCAAAGATTTAAGAATCAGTAACTTCTAGCAAGTCCATTCTAGAAGATATTGGTTGCTAACTGGAAGTTAGAGATCTGGATGTGGACCAGTTGGAAACTACCCCAGCCAAAGAAACTGTCAAGATGGCAGTCTCAGCTTCTAAGGGCCAGGAGGGGCCATTCCTAACCCCTGGAGGCAGAGGCATTGTTTCCAGCACTAACTGTGGTTGGGGTCAGAGTTCACAGGAAGAGAGGACTGGAATACTCATTGTAGTTGAATGCACCCTGGGACTTTGATACAAGGTACTGGAGTGTGGTTTGCTTGTTGTACTGGGCTCTGCTTCTCAATAAGAGGCAGTTAAGCTGGGCAGTCAGACTGTGCAGAGGTCACTCTGCTCTTTTCCTGTGTCGTCTGACTTGCTGTTGATGGGGGTCTAGGGGAGCTGTGATCTAGAGCCTCAGCAGTGTCCCTGAAGACAAGCTGCCCTTGTCCTGGCTGCCAGGTGTTCTTCTTGAACGAGGCTGAGAATTTAGAGATCTGTTCAGGCTTTAGAATATGAAATACTCAATGAGTTTCTGCTAGCTTTTGTTATTATCTACATCACATTTTCAGAGTTCACATTACAGTTCAGATAAATTATTTAAAACATAATGAAAAAGGAAAATGAATGTACAACCTTGTTGGTGCAGGCTGAGATCTTATGGGAAACAACACTTTTTTTTTTTAAACAAAGGAAAGAGAAAATTGCACTTTGGGTTCCCACTGAATGCATGTACAGACCAGGAGCATAATAGTTGCTGAAAAGAAAAAAGTGATGCTTCTTCTACGCAAACAGCATATCAGTTGGACTTGGGTTCTGTTTCTTCTTGGAGCTTCTAGCTCAAACCAGCACTGCACACTTAACTTTCAAGTAGAAATACAAGCCCTGGAAAATTATGTCATGTTAAGTATTTTTGGATTGTGCCATCATCTGAGTAGGTGCACTGAGAAGAACGCATAGCTCTTTATCTCCATGTAGTTGGTGAATGAATAGGCTCCAGTCTGTCTTTGTGCACAAACACTTAGCGTTTAAAGTCAGGTTATTTCCATTCTTCTGTAGACTATTAGGCTTATCAGTAGCTTTTCTTCATGAACCTTTAGAATGATGTCTTTTAAGTGGAATTTAAATTCCTACTTAAAAAGACATTTGTGTGTGTGTGTGTGTGTGTGTGTGTGTGAGAGAGAGAGAGAGAGAGAGAGAGAGAGAGAGAGAGAGAGAGAGAGAGAGAGAGAGAGAGAGAGAGAGATATGCAGGTGCTAGCAGAGGCCAGATGAGGGCATCAGAGCCTTGAACCTGGAGTTACGGGCTCACAAGAACAGCAAGCACTTTTAACACTGAACCATCTCCCAGTCTCTAAATTTCTAC
This sequence comes from Acomys minous, assembly GCF_964271855.1. Classification (NCBI taxonomy): domain Eukaryota; kingdom Metazoa; phylum Chordata; class Mammalia; order Rodentia; family Muridae; genus Acomys; species Acomys minous. The sequence goes on from NC_140485.1 coordinate 30,632,694, forward strand.
TTTCAAGATAATTCAACAAACATTAATGAGGGCTTACTGTATATTAGGAGTTACAGGGCCTTAGAGATAAGTCAGGCACATGGGCTACTTTGGAGTACAAAAGCTTCAAGTAACATTATTTAGACTGAGTGTGTTATATTTAGGAATATATATATATATTCCTAATATATAGTATATAGGAATATATATGTATTGCATATACATTATGCATGTAAGAAACAATAAAATAACGAGTCCCATGAGTTTGAAGGAGAGAGAGGAAGGGGAGTTTGAAAGAGACAAAGGAAGACAGTATATGGGAGAGCTTAGAGGGAGGAAGGGGAAGGGGGAAATGATTTAATTATATCGAAGATAAAAGGAAAAATGGAAAAACATTTAAAAGCCTTGTTTAATGTCTTAGCATTGCCTTGTACCCTGGACTGGGGCACTGATTAGTGGTTCTGTAAATCCTCCATTTCACCATTTAGAAAGTGCAAGCAGTAGGCCCTGGATGCCTCAGACATTCCCACAGCTGCCTGCACAGCATGAGAACCTGACTTTGATTCCCAGACCCCACTTCAGAAAAGCCACAGAAGCCTCCAGCACATAGCACAAGGCTGGAGCCGGTGGCTCTGGGGCCAGTAGATTCACAGGTGGCTTTCCTTAGGCCCACAGAGGGTTTACAAATGCTTGTACTAAACATTTAAAAGGTAGTTGAATTCAAATGAAAATGATTTCTAGTTTTTCCTTGACAAGTTAGAACGTATGAGCATACTTCCCCTGATTCCTTGGTGCCGGCTTGGCGACTGCATCGAGCTGGGTAGCAGGAATTGTTTGCTCTGGCTTCCCATTTTCCTGTCAACTTACCATTCTGTATCATGTTGTCAAGAAAATGGTTTTCTGGATAAATTGAGACACGGGCTCCCTGACGCAGCTGCTGTGGTTTCTATGCGATGTTAAGCCGGTAGGCATGCTTTGAGGGTCTCTAGAAATGATCAGAAATTACCAAAGCTCTGGTCATTTCAGGAGGTATGGGAAGCATCACACTTCTCCTGGCCCTTAGCAGTGTGCTGGTTGTGCCTGTCCTTATGTTAATCTTGTGCCTGGTGTGCTTAACTACTGAAAACATTTAAAAGCAGCATTTGCCTTCTCCTCTGTGGAAACAAAGAATGTTTGATTTCTGCTGTTGCTGTAATATTAACACTGTCATATGCTTGTAGTTTTCTCATGTGCTTTGAATTCCCATTTTATGGAAGCCAGAGAACCAGTCGGAACAGTTTTTGTTGATAAGATCTGTGGATTAGCTGTGCCTACCTGTGCTTATTTATCTCGTGACTCGCCAGTGAGCCAGCCAGTTCTTTCTCCATATTGGAAATCACCCTATAAAGTTGAGTGATGGCATGTAACTTTGCTTTTCTCATTTGTAGATAGATTAGAGTCCAGCTTTCTGCAGAAATATCTATGATATGAGAGTTGTGTAACATTCCCTTTCTTAAATCCTCAGCAACTGGATTCAATAATAAATGCTTTTCTTTTTGGCTCTTGTAAAGACATAGAGTTTATTCATCTCTCATGCAATCCGTCTTACTAAATCTAGAATTCCACTTCATGGTTAGAGGGTTTTTCTTTTTTTTTTTTTTTTTGTTAAAGGAGAGTTTTCAGAAGTTGCTCTCACTGACAAGAGATATTTCTTTGTTCTCAAACCAGCTAACTTAATTGAATATAATGTCCCCCAACTTGATTTATTATCCTGTGCTTGGAATATTAATTCTATCACACACAGTTTGGTAAAACTAAACACAACAAACAAAACAAAACAAAACACCACTCTTACTGTTTGAAGAGATTTGCACTGATAGTCATCTTCTTTCTTGCCAGGCTTACACCACTGTTGACAGCAACAATGAAGTTAGTGTGTTTCTTTCTCAACACTAGCTGCGATTTAGGAGCAGTAGGCCTCTCTTTGATGTGTAATCCTGAAAAATGTATACAGCCCAGTCCATTCCCCCTGGCTTTAATGCACAGGTTCAGAGCAGGAATCCAGTTACCACTCAGGCTTTGCTGGTTACAAGCCCTGCAGAAACCGTGTCTCAGGAGCACCCTAGTTTTCACTAAAGAACAAATACGAACTTACTTCAGGAGTCCTTGCTGCTGGAGCCAGGCTGTCAGAATTCTCATTTAGACCTGGGAAATAGCTTTTGCCCCCATTTTTACATGTTGTTTTGAATTTTATGTTTGTTTTCCCATGATGCCTCCAATGCCAGGAAGTTTTCTTTCATTTCATGGTAACCTTCCAAGGTGATAAAAACAGTCTGTTGGAAAGATTTTCTTCACTACATTTGGGCAGCTGATCCATGTGGGACAAGAAATAGGAGTGACTTCTAGACATACAGGCCTAGACATGCTGGGTGGCTGACTTTACCCATGCCCATCTGTATCCTTAATGCATGCCTTCTTTGAATATCAAATAACTTAGTGAGCTCTGAGTAAGAGCCTTTATATTTGGCTCATGAAAAATGAGTTTTCTCAGCTTCAAAGGCCTCTGTTGGCTCAGCTAACATGATAGATATTTTTAAAGGATAAACTCAGAATCTCTTGGCAATCAATTAGTCAGAATGACAAATATCAATTTACCTCAGGGTAATCTCACCTTGTGATGCCATTAGACACTCCAAGTACATCACAGAGAACCTTGGCTGAATTCTCTGTAAAATCCTTGACTGTCTCAGGGCCACAGAAATAATCCATTGCTTGGAGAATCTGCTGAATTAATTCTCAAATATGATGAAGACAGTCTGGCTATTGTTTGCTGTCAGAAAAGAACTCCCCAGCACCAGGCTTTTGTTGGATCTGCAGTGTGGTCACTTGACAGCAGCAGCAGTTAATTTTTGTCTAATTGCTTCCTCTTGACCTGCGTTCATTACATGGTATTCTGCAGACACTTGACCAATTGCGCTGTCCGAGAGCATGTGTAAGGAGAGGTCTCACATACCCTCCCCTGTGAGTGCAGAGGATGCAGAGCAGGCAGTAGAAGTTATTACCTGGGAAGAGGATGTGGCATCCTAATTGTCCGCCTCATTGTTCTCCCGTGCCATCTGTTCTAATAATTTCTGTTTGGGTTACCCTCTATCCTTAATCCCAAAATACTGTCTAAGGTTGTTCACTGGGCCATTTCTTTTATGTGGAACTTCGGGGTTCCTCCCCTGGGCCCATATGGCTCTTTGCTCTCTCATGGCGAGTCTCTTCCTTCCTCCTCCTCCGGTTTCGTCTGCTTCTTCTTCCCAAGATCCTCTCTGTCCCCAAAACCTTTGTCATGCTTACTTTCCTCCAGCCCTGCCCAGGTACTTGTCAAACAGGGAGGCAAGGTTAAATGGCAATACTTGGGTACATGATAGTCTGCAGTAAGAGTCTCATGGGGCAAGCAACTAACAAATACAAAGTGCTAGGCCGTACCCCAACAACCTAGAAATGCTATTACTCTTGAGCAACTATGCTCCTGCCAAGAACAGTGTGATTGAGAGCCACAAAGCTGTCACGAAGCGCTTCCTGTATATAGTGCTTCCTATATTCCAGAGCTATGCCCGGCTTGTTGGGTGCGGAGACTTGCCGCCTGATGACGTCTGGCCAGGTCTCCTTTTCATTTCAAGCTGATAAGGCTGGAGCTCATAGAGGCTTACTTACTTCAGTAATGGCGTCTTAGGAGCCAGGTAGAGCCAACATTGAAAGCTTCTGATGCTGCCAAATCCAGTTTCTTCCTGTTATTATACACCTGTCTCTAGAAACAAGGACAGAGAGTTCTAAAATGTATACGTAACCGCAGCAGCTGTGGTTACCTGCGCGATCTCATACAGCCCAGGTTCCAGCGTAGATGGCAGAAGAACTCATGAGGCCCACTCCTAACTGACGGTCACTGGTGATTGACAGCTGCCGGGGGCGGAGCTGTCGCCGCTGGGAGATTGCTCATGCTTCAGTGGATGCCTACCCCAGTCAGTGCACATCTAGGCGGTGCTAAATAGAGTTAGTGGGCGTGAAGTTGGGAGATGGGCATGGATTTTTTGGGGGGCGGGGAGACCCACAGGGAGTTGGAGGAGTGAATGGGGAGTGGTTATGCTCGTATTTTATTGTATATGTGTATGAAATTTGCAAAGAATTTGAGAAATTCAAGACAGAAATGAAAAACAAAATGTATGTGATAAAGCTGAGGCCCAGACAGACTTCAGTTTGTCTGCTGAGCAGAGAGTGGGGCTCAGGCTTCTGTGTGGCCGTGGTCCTTTTGAATGTACCGTCCCACTTTTCAGATGACATCAGACACTGAGTTTATCTTTTGATTTGCTTTATGTGTATTTGGACTTTTACTTACTCAAATAGGAAAACTGAAAATAATTATAAACGTGATTGAGCAACGCAGTCAGTCGACCTTTGCGCCTCAGTCACATTGGAGGGTCTGTGACCAGCCTCTGAGTGAACTCCTTTACTTTTAAATTAGGAACCTCTTCCCGATGAAGAAAAAAATACAGAAGCAACTCCAGGAGAAAAGGTACTCCGGGACAACAAAGAGCAACGGGATCGGCAGTGTCGGCTGAGAGCCATCGATGGAAAGCTGAGGGCGATCAGTGAGCAGCAGGTGCGGTCCCTCTGTCCAAAGCCTGAGCGTAGCCATTCAGCGCACTAAGACAAAACGTGCAGCTAGCTTGTTTTTATGTTGAATTGGGCATGAGAACTTGCCAGAGTTCAAATAAGAGCTAAGAATAGTGATTCATAGGATTTAAGATATTATGATATGGTAATTTACATAATATAACCTGGAAAATGCTATCTGAACTCAGATAATGACCCATAAACTTAATGGTCTGTGTCTAACAGCAACACACGATTTCTTGTGGAAAATTTTTAGTTTTTAAAAAAGGCCACTTTTATGAATTAACTTTAATGTTTAAATATTTATACCTTTTGTTTACAATACATTGTTAACTTTAATACAGTATAAATTTAAAGCTTTTTGCTTATTCTTTTTGCTTTTAATTTGAAGCTGTATCATTATTGATGACAGGTTCTTATTTTTTTTATTTTGAGTTAGAGTCTCACTATGTAGCACAGTCTGGCCTTGAACTTGGTGTTTAGGGAAAGAAGGGATTACTTCAGTTTATAGTTTGAGGGACTATGGCAGGGACAATGATGTGGTTGTGAGAGTGGCTTTAGCCACTAACTGTGGCAGCAGGAGCCAGAGGCAGATGGTCACATGCACCTGAAGTCAGGAAGCAGAGAAGATGGACAGCCTCTGAAGGATGGCTTCCGGGAAGCATGGCTTCCGGGAACTGCTTACTCTGCAGTATTCCCTTATTCTTGAGCCTCTAATGGAATATCCTTTCAAGATCACTGTAGCTTAAGCCTCATGACCTGGGTTTGATACCTGGAAATCACAGCTATATAAAACTATAGAAAGCAGCCTCCATGGGCGATCTCTCTGTCATTTGCCATACACATGACAATGTCAAGGACATCCCACTCTTGCCTTTTTCTCTCTCAGAAAGTTGGTTGTTACTGTTTTTGTGTTGTACAAGCTTCTCTTCCCATCTAGTCTCTGCCCTCCCATCCCCCTATGTTACTTCCTATAGTCCTGTTATGTAAGTGTCTCTTGTAGGCACTGTGGTTATGATCCAAATTGCTTGGGCTTCATTAAACCTTCACCTTTGTGATGTCAGTATACTGTGAGCACTTTTTTCAGGGAGAGATGTGAACAATGTCCACCCATCGTTCCCAATGTCCTAGTGACAAACTAAAGTTCAACTCCACCAAAGTTTGCCCTGAGGAATCAATGAGTTTGTTAGACTTAAAGAGCATGGCGGTGTGTGTGTGTGTGTGTGTGTGTGTGTGTGTTGAGCAGGTGTGGGTGAGCTTAAAGCTGCTCCACTAGAAGGTCTACATCCCTATGGATGGTGACTTCCTTTGACTGCGTGGATGGAGCCCCTTCTCAGGCTTCCCCAGCCTAGATGCTCTAGGTCACATGAGGTTAGGACAGGACTCTGCCTGGGAGGAGTCATTGGCTACTCAGTGAGGGTCCAGAGATCTTCATCCTTCCTCATTCAGTGAGGGATGTGGAGTCAGCAAGCTCAGTTGTGGTGACCTTTTGCAAGAAGACACATCTAGTCTAACGTGCAGTAGTTCTTCTTCGAGTATAGTGCTGTGCAGTGCGATATGACACTTCTGTGAGCTTGATTTTAGGCTGAGCAGGAGGTTGTGGTTCTGACGGTCAAATGGAAGCTGGGGAGTCTTTGTGGAGGATCCACAATGTCCTTCCTCTGACTCAGGGTGAATGAAAGGAAGGGTAGACTCAGAAAAGCAGGCTTGGAAATGAAGAGTGAGAAAGGGTACTATGCACACCAGAGACAGAGGCCCGACTGGGCCCAGTGAGCACAGAGTGCCATGGTGAGCAGAGGCCCACCTGAAGCCCATGAGCAAGGTTTGGAGGTCCGACAGCTCTCCAAATGTAGAGACAGTGTGCATTGAGTTGAGACAGGGTGAGGGGCGGGGCCAAAAGGGCAAGGGAGTTGCTATCTATGATTTCATAACTAGAAGAAAAGTGAAGGCGATATGTGCACTCCAGATATCAGCTTGGATCCCATTGCCCTTCTTTGTCTCATTTTCAGAACTCATTCCATAGAACAGCACACAGTATTCAACTGTCACGTGTAGGACGTAGATTCTACATCTTGGAAAGATGATGTATGGACACATAAGGAGAATTATGCTGTTGTGTCAATCAGTGACTGTTGTGATCCGCTTGTCTTGAGAAGTCATGGGACAATCCTGGCCTCATGTGTGTCACATGTTAGTAGTGTTGGCATTTAGTGGGGACAGTGGTGATGGAGAGGTGAAGAAAAGAAAGTCACTTTTTATGACATGCTTAAGAGATAAGCATATCGGGATAACAGGTGAACTTGATATTTATATTATGTTCTGTATCTCCCCAAGTTTAAAAGATACACAGGTTTTGCACTTGTAAAAAGCATTAATGCTTATAAATATGCTGATAAATATTGATGCTTATAAATATTACTATTTATTGTCTCCCACCTGATCAGTGATCTTTTAACATTTGGAGACAGTTATTACAATGAATGAGATTTAGTCTTATTGGTAATCAGATTCACATCCACACACCTGTTAGTCACTGTCTGCACCTCTTAGACCAGCAAAACTATCAGCACTGTGACGTGATTGTGTGTGAGTGGGGATGGCATGGACTGAGGAGAGTAGTATTTGAACATATTGGTGGTAGCTTTTTAAATACTTTTTTCCCTCAGAAAACAATTGACTAATAAATACAACAGTATTTATTTATATTTTTGCCCATATAATCTTACCTTTAGAAATTTACAAAGGAATATTATCCAAGGAAAACCAAGCCAATAAATAGGAAACAACATAAGTGCTCTCTAGTTAAGGAATGCTAAAGCAATTTACACACCGTGAGGCCAGCTCAGACTAACGGCAGGACAGTGAGAGTGATGAAGCATGACCTCATCATTAGAGGACCTGGTGCAAATGTGTGATAGAAGACATAAGAGTCAAGGCTGACGGGAGCTCTTCCCAGCTGAATATAATGTACATGTATGTACATGTTAGTGTAGTGAGTATATGAGTAGCTTAATTAGTTTTCTGCTTCCTGTTGGTGTTCTCTTTTCTTTTGAAGGAGAAGGAATTATAATTGAGGACATTACATCACTTAGAGATATTGTAGTCCATTGATGTAATGATGGACTTCTTGATCGTTTAAGAAGTAACACACTTTATGTTTTATCTAATCTTTCTAAGATATCAAGTGTCCCATTTTGATATTAACGATTTTCTTTAAGAAAAAGAACATCTTTTAAGTTCTAGACTGAGGTAAAAATGCCTTTAAAGAAGAGTGCGATAATTCCATCTTTCACCACTTTTTTTTCCCCTTCTTTTGGTTTTTCGAGACCTGTGTATCCCTGGCTGTCCTGGACTCACTTTGTAGACCAGGTGGGCCTCGAACTCACAGTGATCCACCTGCCTCTGCTTCCCGAGTGCTGGGATTAAAGGTGTGTGCCACCACCACTGCCTGGCTACACTGCTTTCAATTTTAGATTTTGGATTTTCAAAGGAATCAGCCATGCGACTTTACCTCAGCAAGCTCGTACACAATGGGCAGTGGTTTGTTAGCGTTGTTGGGGCAGGCTCTTCACGGTTCCAGTCGTTCCAAAAGCATCCACCACACTTTTCAGGTCTTCATTGTCTCCTCCGAGCCTTTCATTATTCTCATCTTTTGTCGTTGCTGCTACATCTTTGCACATTCCTTCCTGTTTCTGTTTCCTGGAAACCACAGTTCAGCCTTGTTTGGCGAACTGTGTTATTATTGCATCAGGCTGGTTAGCTCTCCAAGCCCCGTTGCTGAGCATTGAGCATAAGAATGTGGGCCACAAAGGGCTATGGACCCTTGTGTTCTTATTCCTAGTTTGATACCCATTTATCATGCCAGCTACTAGAGGAATAGATGGAGCCTAACCAAAGACCAGGGACTGTGATACCTGCAGTTGTTAATCCCTGGAAAATTAGTTGTAAAGTACAGAACTTAATTGTCACATGGGCTAATTCTGTAGACTAGAAACCACAGTGCTGAACAGAGAAATGTTTTTTTTTCTTTTCTTTTTTCTTTTTATTGTTAAGACAACTTTATTCAGAGGCGTGTGGAAGGGTTGGAAAAGTCCACGCTGTCTGCTGTCCTCCTCAGGGCAGATCTTAGAGGTCTACCCTTTGCTAAGCTTGAGAAATGATTTTTCAAAAGCTCACAAATAGTTAACCATAGATTTAGGCCAAGCCTCAGTTCTTCTGGTACCTTAGTCGGTAAATTTCTAAATAAATACAACCAACAATTACTTCTGTGTGGGATTTGTGACCACCTCATGTGGCCTGTGCCATCATGCTGGGCTTTTTTCTCCTGGTTCTGGGAACTGAGCTTAGGTTCATGCTTTTCCAGCAAGTGCTTCTCCACCTGAGCTCTTTCCTTAGTCTACGTGCATGTGACTTTTACTAGAGTATTCTCAGCAGTTCCCAGTCTCTTGGTATGGCTAATTTATGAATTAAATGTATACATGTATGTATAGTAGAAAATATAGTAGAGATAGGGTTTGGTACTAACTGGGGTTTTATGCATCCAATGTCTCTGTTTTTCTTATGCTTGTAACCTAAAGATAGTTCTCGTCCAAAGGAAGGACTGACTGAGGCAGTGACCCACGGTGACAGTTGTCAGGGGTCTACTTGCTACTGGTGGCTAAGAAACTTTTCCCAGAGTAAAAATACAGATACTTTCTGCTTTATTAAGGACAATTTACTGAGCTTACGAGTCTGGCACAGCTCCTCTGTGAACCAGTGGCTGGCAGTTCCAGGGCTGGTGCTGACGAGGAGACTGCACTTGCAAGGTCTCTGAGTTCAGTTCTTTCTTTGTGTTGATACCAAGGCTGTGGCTTTGAGCACCCAAACCTCTGAGTCGAAGTACCAGGAAATGGCTCTCCTCTCTGTTTTCTGTGAAGCCTGTGTCTCTTGGATCTAGACTCTGCTAGATATACTCCTGACACAGCTAGGTTCTGCCTTGGTGCTTAGTTTATTCATCATACGACATACTAGATCTAGATATGATCTGTGTGTATTAAATTCCTGTTCCCGGTATCTTTGGTTACACGATATGATACATTGGTCTCCAGCATTGTATTTTTGATACTATTATTTTGGGAGAAGATTTAGTACATGAGAAATAACATCCTTAAAATTCTATCTGAAAAATATTTTTTTTTTTTTGAAATTTTTATTTAAAGAGTTTGTTCCAGGCTGGCAAGATGGCCCGATTGGTCAGAGTGTCTGCTGCCAGGCCTGGTGACTTGAGTTCAATTTTTGGGATCCATAAGATGGAAGGAGAGAACCTACTTCTGTGGGTTGTCCTACGACCTCCACATGTGGACCATGGCACCTGAGCATCCATACACATACACACAAATGAAAGTAATATGGGTGAAAAAAGTTCAATTTTTGTTATTTATTTATTTTGGGGTTAGTTTTCTTTTTAAAAATTTAAAAATTTTATTCAGTCATTTTATAGCCTGATTTCGGCCCCCTTACCCCTTCTCTGCGTCCCGCCCTCATGTCCCCTCCCCTCATCTTCCCCTTCCTTTCTCTCAGAGAAGGGGGCCACTAAGGGGCACCAACCCACTCTGGTACCTCAAGTCACAGCAGGGCGCATCCTTAACCACTGAGGCCAGACATCACAGCCCAGCTAGGGTAAAGGTATCCAAAGGCAGGCAACAGAGTAAAAAACAGCTCCTACTTCCATTGTTAGGGGACCCACATGATGACCAAGCTGGACATCTGTTACATATATGTAGGGGGCCTAGGTCCAGCCCATGCATGCTCTGGTTGTTGGTTCAGTCTCTGTGAACCTCCATGGGCCCAGGTTAGTTTCCTTTGTGGGTCTTCTTGTGATGACCTTGACCCCTCTGGCTCCATCAGTCCTTCCTCTTACATAAGCCATAAAGTACAGGATAGCCATGCTACAATCTACAGACCCAAAGAAGCCAATGAGGGTCCAGGGGAGGATCCCTAATTTTCACTCAAAGAGGAAATAAAATAGACATCTGAAATAGATGGAGGGAGGAAGTAGTGTGGAAAAGGGGGTGGGGAAGATAACAGGGGTGGAGATCAGGGGTGGGGAGAGTGGGGGAGGGTGGGAAGGGAGGGCAGGACCTGGAGAGAGAATAGGTGGGGGGCATCTCTGGAATAGGGGAGGCCCCTGGGAGTTTGTGGGTTGACTGTAGCTGAGATTCGTAACAGTGGGGGACATGGACGCTGAAGTTGCCACCTCCTGTAGCCAGGCAGGACTTCTAGTGCATGGAGGGGACACCAACAAACCCATAACACCTTTTACCCAGATTTGTCCTACAAGAAATGTAGGGCTAAAGATGGAACAGAGATTGAGGGAATGGCAAACCAGTGGCTAGCCCTACTTGCGACACACCCCACAGGAGAGAGCCAACCTCTGAAACTATTAAAGACACCCTGCTCTGCTTGGAGACAGGAGCCTAGCATAACTGTCTTCTGAGAGGCTTCGTCCAACAGCTGATGGAAACAGAATCAGAGATTCACAGCCAAACAGTAGGCTGAGCTCAGGAACTCTTGTCAGTTTTTATTTTTGATTAATGTTGTATATTAATCTCAATGTATATTTGCCTTGGCTTTAAAAATAAGATAACTTAAAAAATACAATAATAGTAAAGCAAGATGCATATCTGTAGGGCAGACCTCTCATAGAAATGTAAATGCCAGTGCTAACTAAGTTGGGAGTTTGGCTAAGGTGAGATTAGAGCAGGCCAGGTGAGCTAGGATAGACCAGGCTCATGAAGGGATGCGAATGTCAGGTTTTCATGGGCATCACAGAAGATTGGAAAAAGAAGGAATATCCTGAAAGTATTGCCTGGAATTATGAATCAGATAAGGTTTCATGTTTATAGGCAAACACGGCCTTGCAGCCAGGTTCTGTGCCAACCTCTGAGTAAGACAGTTCTGGTTTTACTTACATGACAGACTAGATGTCTGGAGAAACGAAAAAAGACCCAAACAAGCAGCATAGGATGTAATTTTTAAAGGATAATTAAGAACAATTCACTCTTTTTATTGAGACATAATCATAAACGTTTATAGGGTAGAGTATGACAAGTTGATATAGAGCTTCATCAAATCAAGGTAATGAACACCCCCAGCCTCACGAATGTCAATAATGTCTACATATTGAGGACTTTGGTTTCTTTAATTACTTTGAAGTAGACCATAAATTATCATACTAATTATCCTACATGCCATCACAGTGAGTTTCTCCCATGTTTTGATGCCCTTTTATCTAACTTCCTTCTGTTTGCTTTCCTCCCACCCTTCCCCATCTCTAGTGACCACCATTTCACCTCATTTTTTCCAGATCAACAGTTTGGTTTCCACAAGTGAGTGGGAGCTATATTTTTCTTTCTGTGCCTTATTTCCCTTAACAGAGTAGACTCCAGGTCAGTACACACTATATTCTCCTGTTCCACTTATTCACTGATGGACAGCTTGGTGGACTCTTGACCTGGCTGTTGTGAATGGTGCAGCAGTGAACACAGAGGTGGTCTGGAGGGCTGCAGGTACCTTTTTGTTATAATGACTTCATCGCTTTGGGGCATATGCTTTTTGGTTGGATGGCTGGAGCATATATGGTAGTTGTGTTTTTAAAGTTGTTTCCTCACTGTTTTCTAGAAACAGTAATTAATAGAAGAGTTGGTTTTGCCTTGTAGCTGCACCAGCATTTATATTTCAGAGGTCTGGACAACAGCCATTCTTACTGGACAAAGGGTACTAGAGTTTTGGTACACGTTTACCTGGTGGCTAGCGATCCAGCCAGAGCACTTTTTTCACTGGGGGCCATTTATATGTCTTCTTCTGATGAAAGCCCATTCAGACATTAACATATGAACCCCTTGCTGGATGGACACTTTGCACACGCTGTGTCCCATTCTGAAGCTCAAGTCCTGACTGTCCACGGGAGGTGTGTCGGGGTGTCATGAAGTGAAGGCCACGGAGGGTAGAGGGCAAATCAGAACTTCCCCGCTGAGCTGGTGCACCACATAGTAAAAGGTCGGTGGAAGAACTAGGGAAAACCTGGGTCTAGAGAGGGAATCAGGGCGTGGGTGGGGCGGGGGGCACGTAGATCTCCGCTTTGGTTGTGGGTGGATTGGGGTACAATAAAGTCTCTCCTGAGAATTTCTAAGTAGAACTTTGGTTTTGAGTTTGCACCCACACTGCTCATAGTTCTGGTCTTAAGGGGAACTCCTGGCTTCTGGTTAAAGAGAAGGGAAATGCCCTGAAGAGTGAAGTTTAAGTCCCGACATTAACTAATTCTCACAAGCGAAGCTGAAGGAACACGGATCCACAACAAAGACTTACCCGCGTCTCCTCCCTGCTCATATCCAAGGGAATAATCGGCTGTGAGCAAGAGTTAACAGAAACAAACAAACAAACAAACAAACAAACAAACCAACACTGTGGAGTCACTTCCACACAGATCACAAAGTTCAGAACTTCTGTTTCAGAACAGAACACTACTGTGTTTAATGTATTTAAAGAAATAAAGGGGCTCTGGAGTGTGAGCAGAGAATATTTGAAATGCCGCCTAGTAGTGCTTACACAAACAAAGGTATAATGAGAAAGGACATTCTTGGCTCAGGCCTTGATCTTTTGCAGAGAGTCCTGGTGCTACAGCGGCCACCCTCCTGTTCCTGTGGCTTTTCTAAAGTCTGCGTTATTGTTCTTGAGAGACCACCTTCAGTATTTTCAGACTAGTCAGAAAACCACAGTTCTGTAGCTTTCCAGAGCTGGTAGATCAGGTGTCCATCAAATATATATATATATATGTATGTATTATTAGGACTTGCTCAGGGTAATGCGTTCACTACTTAATGCCTCAGCTTCCCATGTACTCATCCTTCATTCCCCTCCCGTGAGCTCTACGTATGGCACACAGCAGAAATAATACAGCATGTAAAATCTATAGATTGTTGCTGTCAGTTATATCTCGTATTCATATCTATTAAGGATCTTTCCTTGTCCTTTAATGAACTGACAGACTGCATTATCACTGAGATATAATCTGGTACATGGTGTTCTTGGTTAACCCACTGAAGTACATCTTGATTGTATCCATATTTTGGCAGTTTTAAACCTGCTGTAAGTGTTTCTGTGTCAACATGTTTTCTGTTTACTTGGCTATGTATTTAAGAAGACGCTTGATAAATCTTATGGTAAGCACACATCAACTTTGTGTGAATTTGCTAAGCTGTCTCCTACAGTGGCTGAATCATTCCCACTGACAAGGTGTAAGTGTTCCTATTTCCCACCTTTGTAATCTCTGGTATTGTTGTTGTTTAAAATTGTGGTGATTCTAATAGGTATAAAGTATTGTTGTTTTAATTTGCAGTTCCCAATGACAAGTCAGCTTGAGCCCCCTTTTCTATGTGTATTTAGCATGTGCATCTGTTCTTTAGTGAGCTGTGGTCAGAGATCCTTCCCATTTTCAAATCAGGATACTCATTTGCTTATTGGTGACTTATATTTTTAAATTTCAGATATAATTCTTCATGAAATATCAGTTTTAGATTCTCTCCCTCTTGTCTTTTACTTTTTAAGTCCACAACACACTTCTTATTGCTTTCAAGGATTATTTATGTTTTCTTGTTACAAATAAGATTGCTGTGAGTTCGAGGCCAGCGGACTATAAAGTGAGTCCAGGACGGTCAAGGCTATACAGAGAAACCCTGTCTCGAAAAACAAAAACAACAAAAAAACAAACAAAAAATTTTCTAGGATATAATTTACAACATTATGAAATATCAGAGTTTAAAGAATTGTTTTGAGTAATTTGTCATTGTTCTTTTCATAGGTCAAAAGTCATGGATATTGGCAATTTTGTGTAATTTAACCCAATAGAAACCAGAACTCCTGTCCATAGCTTTCTGCCTGAGCACTTGCCAGTTTTGAGATAATTCTGGAAAAAAAAACCCTAAGCTCTCACTGGAATCATAAGCAGATACAGATTTCATAGCACAGCCTTAGTTTCCAAAGAGAACTCTGGTTTTAACTGCTTTGCTCACAAACCATGGGGCTGGCTGTTATCCTAAGAATCCTTCCTGCTCAAAGCTGCATTTGAAATAGGAACTCGTCTGGTAATGGCACAAATATCCTGACCCTGAATTTTGGTTTGGAACATCTCTCCATCATCTCTAAATGTATAAACATTTCTGTCTTCCTGAATTCAGCTGCTGAATTTGCAGAGGGACCCTTGGGCTGCAAAGGGGACTAGAAATACTTTGTATAGCCTTTTTCCTGCCCAAAGCAAAAGGTAGCCCTTCAGGGATTTGTCAGCACTTCCAAATGGAAACAATGAGCTGTTACTGTATTTTAGTCATAATTCATGACATTTTATATATTGCTTTTACTTGTTCCGCAATAGAAAAAAGTTCAGAGTTTATTATATGCAATCAGACTTCTGTGTATTTACTATGTATGAACCTCAAAATGGAAAGTAAGGTATGGACTCAAAAATTTGATCTTGTGGAAAAGGATGGGACTAGTCACCAAGTATGAAAATGTAAAGGATAAAAGAAAACAGCAAGATACATGGCAAACAAAGTGCTTAATTTGTCCTGAGTAGGGAATATCGAATGGAGAAGAGTCGTAGCGGAGAGGCCTGGGAAGGCTTTGTGGAAACTGAAACATGCACTGCACCCTGAGGACCAAGCAGGGGTTCATTTGGCTCGAGCAAGAGCGGGAGTAGGAAAGACTACCCTGTGGGGGAGGACCAGTTGTGGAAAACTTGGCCTGTGTCAGGGAACACAAGATCATATGAAGTTTGTACATTTTTCCAGCAACACAGAGATTCATGATATTTTAGAAACCTGAGTTTTGCTGGAATGAGACTATGAATAGGCTTGTTTGGGCACAAGCCACTTAGGATGTTTTCCTAGCTGAGACCGTGTCGTCTACAGCCAGGCTGCGTGCTCATTCCCCACCTGCCATGGCTGGGCCGCTGTGCCTGTGAGGTCCGGAAAGCTACATTTCAGTGTCTTTTAAAATAAAAGGCCTCTGGGTAGTGATCAGCAAGAAGGCAAACACAGTGCTCTGTGTTGCAACACCACTTCAGATCAGTTTAAGTAGATGCTTTGGGGCAAAAATTCTCATATTTGGGTTATGCATTTGTCCAGTTGGATGGAAGTAAATAATGAGAAATACAGCTGTATTAGTACAGCAGAGCCACACTGACTAGCACACTGAATGGCCAGTGAAAAATTCAGATAAGATGTGATTTGAAAAATTTGATAAGATCTGAGCACTGCCCCCCCCATGCATACACACAATTTTAAAAAAAACTTTAAAAATATAGACAACGGGCAATTTTGAGCTGGGTGTGGTGACACACGCTTTTAATCCCAGAATTTGGGAGGCAGAGGCAGGTGGATCTCTGTGAGTTCGAGGCCCGCCTGGTCTACAAAGTGAGTCCAGGACAGCCAAGGCTACACAGAGAAACCTGTCTCAATCCCGCCCCCCCCCCCATATCGACAGTGGGCAATTTAATACTATGTTACTGTATGTCTATTGAGTGATTCCAGTCTTGATTTGTTTCCCATAATGGTCAGTGTTTTTGTTGTTATAAATCATGATAGAATGAGCATATATTTGTGTTCATTTTTTTAAGGATATATTATTATTACAGTTATTGATGCTAGAGATCAGCCCCATGCCTATTGCTGACTTACATCCAGCCTTTAGTTTTTGACCCAGGGTCTCAGTATGTAGCTCAGATGACTTGCAGTGAGGCTCTTCCTGCCTCAGCCTCTTGAGAGCTGGAGTTACACCTTGAGCTGCCATGCCTGGCAGGCTGTATTCTTACGTGGAGTTGCTTTGAGTAGTTGTGTAAAGGGTTTGGAAATGTGGTACCAAATTGGCCTCCAGAGAGCGGGTTTGGTCTGCCCTCTCAGAGAACTGTATCCATGCCTGCAGTGGGTCCTTTGTATTTTTGCCAGTCTGATGGTTTCAAGATGATATCATGCCTTAATTTACATTTTTGGACTCTAGAGGATTTGGATGTGTTTTCAAATATTTGTCACTTGGAACATTTATTTATTGAGGTATTCTTTCAAAAAGCTGTCTTTCTATGTGTAGAGCATATACTTGCCGTCATACATGTTCCACATTTAGCCCTTAGCAAATGTTAATCCTGTTTCTTATTCTCTGCTGTTACAGTTTTGCTAGGTGTTGCTTTCTACCTTATTTCTAATGGAGTCACTGTGACAAATGGCATTAGTTTTGAACTGCAGCTAATCTCTTCCTTGCTGCGTGTTTTAAAATCTAAGGTTTAGATAAGCAATGACAAGTAGAAGCAGAAAACTCTTTTGTTGAATGAGCTTTTAGTATTTAAATCTCATTGAGAAGCAGTAGTTGTACCATTTGTAATTTTGCTCATTTAATCTTTCTGTCTTATGGACTTGTACAACCAACATGACCTAATCTCCTAAGCCAGTCACCAGGTCTCCTTACAGTCTGTGGAGGCTGAGACACCCTCTGAACACAGGGCTGTCCATGTGGAAGGGCCATCCACTGTCCTGAAAACAGCATGGTCATATTAACCTTAACCATGAAAGACAATATAATCAAGGGCCAGTGAGATGTTTCCTTTGGGTGAGGCATTTGCTTTGTAAGCCTGATGACCTAAGTTAAACCCCAGGAGCCCACAGTGGAACGAGAGAACTGACTCCTAAAAGTTGTTCTTTGATCTTCACACATGTGCTGTGGCATGTGCATGCCTGCACATACCACAGTAATAATAATTAATAAAATTTAAAAGACAATAAAATTAAATCTGTGCCTCTAAGAATTTAAAATTAGATAAGAGAGAAAAAAATGTAGTGTGTCTATAAACAGTAATGAAAGGGTTTGAAGGGTAAATTATGGGACAGTATGCAAGAAAGAAAACATTGCACGAAGATGTTGAGGTGTCCCACTGAGGGAAGTGGAGGTACACAGCAGGAGAGGAGCAGTTAGGCACCGGAGGACAGGTATCTGGCGCTTGGCAGACAAAGCAGACAGCTGGCAGAGGACATCAAGGCAGCAGCGGTCAGGTCACCACTGCTCCTGGTCAGGATCCCACCCAGAGAGCCAGTGAGTGCTTTTGCAAATGGCATGGCTCTGGGAAACCAGGCTAAAATACACGCCTGATCAGAACTTGGCTTGCTGATGTGCTCAAACGCAGGAGCTTTATTACTGACTGAATTTGGATCACTTTGTTTCATAGTGTTTGAGGCTGTAGGCATTCATTTAATGTCCTTAGACAAATCCTGCAATTCCTTCAGTTTGACTTTTGCATTGTTAACCACGCCAGGTTGGGGAGTGCCCAGTGATAACGCCCGGTAAGCGGAATGAGCGGGTTCATGGGGATGGCTGCTTGCTAAAATCCTTGAGTCAGAGTGAAAAAATACGCAATTTGTAAAGTGTAACTGTTCTCTTTATTTTTTATAATACATCGTAGATCTCAAAGTGTGCATCCCTCTGGAATTTAACATTTTTTTTTCCTTTGGCAAATAGCAGTTGTGTATCTCACACAATGTGAGACACAATGCGCAGTTCTGACATATGTGTAAGAACATTAGATCAAGTGCAGCCAGCAGCTGGCTCTGCTGTCCCTCTGCCCGTGGTAAGGACGTCTCAGATCTGTCCTCGGTGTCTCCTGCAGTTGTGATGCGGTCTTCATGCCAACCTCACAGATAGACGGCACAGCCAACATTACTTCTGCTAGTGCAGCTGACAATACCAAGACCCTGAGGGACTTAGGGGACTTGCCCATCCCCCTCATTTCCTGCCTTGTAGGAGAATGCCCTTAACACTGCTATTTTATGCCTCCTTTAACGTTGATTGTTCCAGAGCCTCTCTCTGTGATGCATGTTATTCTCTTTCAGGCTGCTTACCCCTGGTATTCAAGGTTTTGAAAGGGGAATCGACCCTTTCCCGAGAAGGGTAACGATCTGGCTCCAGCCTAAACAGGTGGTTAGGGTACTTAACTCTTACACTGGCAGATGTTTTGGGAAAATTAGATGTAGGGCTAGGCCAACCGCCACACACTCAGCTTGATCCTTCCCCACAGGCTTATTGTAGTACTTCAGTTCAAGGGGTAAAGTGGGCCGGAGCATCTTTCAGTGGGCCTGTGGTCATGGAGCGTGCCTCATTCATCAAAGGCATCTGCAAGCGCACAAGCACAGCCCCTTTCACATCATCTTTCTACTGTTTGTGTGCCTTGTATACTAGATTGTTTAGGAGCTACCAGACCATAAAATCCAGCCAGCAAGAAAGCTGGAAGTCACACAGCCCAAAGGTTTATTAAGTGGCGTGAAGTGCTATTGTTTGTGCATGTGCTAAATCACTGCTGTCAGCGCAGGACTGTTACAAAAAATTCCCGGCTAGTAATAACACGAATAGCACTTTATGGCTTCAGAAAGAGATAAAGGAAAGCTCTTAGTCAGCACTCTGAGGGTATCACAGCACAGGCCCTCTGTTTGGCCTTATGAGGACTTTACTTTTGGCAGATACTCTTGCTTCTGGCAGCAGACCTTAATTATCATATAAATTAAGCTGGTAGCTGAGGGGAGTCAAACAGCCTGACCCTAGCTGCTTAGACCCTGGTTTCAAGGGCTACAGTGCCAAGCAGACATAATGCATAATGCTGCTGGCCAGGGCTTTGGGAGGACAGGGCTCTGTCCCCCTTTCTCCCTTTTGAGATCCGCTGCAGAAACCTTAAGTGGCTAAGCTGTGTCTGCTTATGGGGCCATTTTTTCCTTCCTCTTCTCCCCAGCCTCCTATCTAGGCTTGCCTCTTTAACAGCATCCCACAAATTAGCTGAATCCACCTGCTGTCGTTCAGAGGCACAGATTCTTATACACTAAATTATAAGTGTCTTCACTTTAATCAGTTGTAACTAGCCCTGAAATTGAGGGTGAGCACTTTCCTTTCCTAGGGTATCAGGCTTTGCTATGTTGTGTGAGGGGATCAAGCCCTTCATTTAAAAGGCAAAGTTGAAGACTTTCTGTATTCTCTTTAACCAAAAGTGTAATCCAGAACTCAGTAGTGCCTGCTTTTCATTAGCAAAATGATGCTAAACACGTAGGTAGCTTGGGGATGTGGGTCGAGCCACTCAGTTTGTAGCCATTTAATTGTGATACTTTGAGTTGAGTAGCAATTTATGGTTGCTAAACATTTCCCACACAAACTATTTTGCTTGGAGTTTAAATAGGCCCTGGTGTGGGTAACTTAGGGTTAATGTGAGGTGAGTACTTAAGACCACAGGGTTGGCAGCACATAAGTGTCATCTCCTGGGTGGGGAGGGACTCTTTTCTTTCACTTCATTTTATTTATTGACTGCAGGTTTTCCTTTCCCCATATGCTCACACACTTCTCAAGCTCCTGGTCAAATTATCAGCCCTTATTAATATGCCTTATAATTTTTACTGGGTTTTATGGAAACTGATAATAATTTGTAGCACTTTAAAAAATCCCTTGGGAACATTCTGTATAACTTGACAGTATAAAGCAGGATGTTTCCTCCACTCTGGCAAAGGAAGCTGTTCTACCTTAAAAGAAGTCCTCTCTTGTCCTTTTCCTGTACCCTTCTTCTCCCCTCCCTCCTCTTCCACCTCTGTCTCTTTGATCCTTCCCTCCCTTTCTTTCTCTTCCCGTACTCCTTCCTCTGTCCCTCCTTTGTCCATCTCTCTGTTCCTGCCCTCAAGGCTTTAAGCCTCTTGCAAGACTGGCAAGGATGTCGGCCTGAGGAAGACCCCTTTGAGAACCAGCTGGTTAGTCCAAAAGGCGAGAATCTAATGAGCTGGGTTGGTTACTCTTCCATTGCTGTGATGAAACATGACCAAGACAACTTGTAAAAGAAAGAGTTTATTTGGGCTTACAGTTCCAGAGGGATAAGTCCGTGATGGCAGGTGGCAGGTGGGGCAGCAAGAACAGAGGAGAGCTCACGTCTCCAACTCAAACAGGAAGCTGAGAGGACTGGGAGCAGCACATGGCTTCTAACCCTCAGAACCTGCCTTTGGAGCAGTACTTCCTCCAGCAAGGCCACGCCTCCTAAACTACCCAGACAGTGCCACTGCCTAGGGACCAAATATTCAAATACGTGAGCTTATGGGAGCATTCTCAGCCGAAGCTGGGTGCTGCTCCCACACTTGGGAGGCCAAGACAGGAAGATTGCTAAGAGTTTGCGGCCAACATAAGATCCACAGTGAGTTCTAGGCCAGCATGTGTGCTACAGGTCACAAACAGACAAAAGAACAAACAATGACAATTAGCTACATAGATACTCGTTGCTGACTGTATGGCAGAACACTGTATTTAATAGTTATAGGAAGAATTAAAATGTGGCTTCTAAATTTTGTCTTTGTTCATTTATTCAATGTTAAAAGTGAGGTACTTGCGTTTGAAGCACAGTTGGTTCCTTGGCACAGCGCTAGGCAAAAGGAAGCGCCATCAGGAGCTGGAGCAGTGTAGTGATGCCACCTAGTGGTCACCTTGGAGTGTCTGGCCAGTGTTGCCTTTTGAAGCTGGGTTGAGTTGCCAGCAGAGCAGATGCTACCTGGCGAAGTCAGTCACAACAATGGTTAGCAAACTGCTGCCCTAGATGAGGTAATATTTTTACCATCTCTTTATGATCAGCAAAATTCTCTTTTTTCAAATTTATTTGAAACACATTTCCAATGTCTTCTTTCCCCTAATATTTTAAACTAACTATAGTGATCAGAATTTTGGGTTAAACTTGAAAGTCATAGCTTAGTCATATTTTATTGTTTTATTGGCATGTTTTTACATGTAATATTCAGAAGTACACAGAATAGCTGCAGGGTATCCCAGATCCTAACCAAACGATGGCCAGTTACAGTGAGCTTACATTAAAGCTCGTTCTCGTAGAATCACCCTCTCCTTTGTAGAATAGTGTAGAAAGGAAAAGTCAATGAGAAACCTGTGGATTTTTAAACAATGTGTTTTCACTTGAGTTGTGTTCTCCAAACACCAAGCACATCAAAGAGGCCACACAGCTCACTACATTCATCTCTCTCTCTCTCTCTCTCTCTCTCTCTCTCTCTCTCTCTCTCTCTCATCCGTTAGTTACCTGTAATCTAAAACTGTGGCAAACTTGAATATGGTGGCTATTCCAAGGGGGCATGTCGGATTGTCTACTAGTGACAAGAAGCCTTTGAAGGTTCCTCTCCATCCAGAGCAGAGGTCCCAACCCCGACCCCCAGGCTTTTCTAGGAAAGGACTTTTGCTGACTGTCTTTGTTAGGGTTTCTATTGCTGTGAAGAGACACTATGGCCACAGCAACTCTTATAAAGGAAAACATTTGATTGGGGCTGGCTTGCAGTTTAGAGGTTTAGTCCATCATCATCATGGTGAGATGGCGTGCATGCAGATGTAGGCAGACATGAGGCTGGAGAAACAGCCTAGAGTTCTACATCCAGATCCTCAGGCAGCAGGAAGGGAGATGTGAGCCGCTGGGCCTGGCTTGAGCTCCTGAGACCTCAGAGCCCACCCCCTGTGACATACCTCCTCCCACAAGGCCACACCTCCAATAAAGTCCAATAAAGTCACTTCCTATGAGTCCTTGGGGGCCATTTTCATTCAAACCACCACACTGACATAGAAAAAAATTTTTGGTGGTAGTTTGTGTGTATCTACTTGGGGAAATATTTCCATGAAAAACCATAATATGATACACACTAGCATTTTATTACACATGATTTTTTTGTTGTTGTTATGGGAATTCTCTGCAGGGGAATGAAACATCTATAGAGGCCTCAGCAGGTTTTTCCAGAACATGTTGACGAACTAAAGCTCTCTCTGTAGATGACTCTGAATTCGAAGACAGCCCTGATGGCATGCAGTTATTAGATTTTATAGCTTCCCAAACCTACTGGGCAATGACTGCTGAGAACAGCTAAGTCAAACCAAACCAAATCCATCAAACCAAGCCAAACCAAACCAAACCACCCAAACCAAACCAAACCACCCAAACCAAACCAAACCACCCAAACCAAACCAAACCACCCAAACCAACCCAAACCAAACCAAACCACCCAAACTAAACCAAACCACCCAAACCAAACCAAAACAAAACAAAGCATGATGGCGTCTGGGTTCTGACTGCATGTGTTCAGTCCTTGCTCAAGGCCAGCGTGGGCCTTTTATGGAGCTCTTTGCTCCTTCATTCTGCTAGCACAAGGAGTAAAACCTCATACTGTTGAAGGCAAATGCTTGGGAAAGTGCCTGGTGGGTGTTCCACACGCATGAGGGGGGTCTTTGTCCTTGTTATGCTATGGGGGTGGGACATGATTAAGAACACAGTGAAGATGACAGTGGAACACTATTGAGTAAGAAATGAAGGTGGCGGCTAGGAAGTTGATAGAGAAAGGCATGTAGGCTAAGATGATTTGGAAGAGAAGAAATAGGAAATAAATCTAGATTTTGAGTATTCCAAAGTGCAAGTTAATTTTAAGCTAGTTTTTTTTTTTCATTTCATTTAATTAAGGGGAATAGTTCATGCCGACTCCGGGTACTGTTTGAGTTTGTGCGCCATTCCTGATCTTCACTCAGTGAACTCAGTGCCGGTTCGGGGTTCGTATCTGTGTACAGGTATGAGGCGACCACCACACATTCAGGGTCTGTTCTCTAACCTTTTATTTTTTAAGATTTTATTTTATTATTTTTTATTTTTTAATTTTGATATGGGTTTCACTCTGTGACCCTGGCTGGCCTGGAACTTTCTGTGTAAATAAGGCTGATCGCAAACTTACAGCGATCCTCCTGCCTCTGCCCTCTGAGTGCCAGGATTAAAGGCAGATGCTACCACGCTTGGCTTTACTTTATTATTATTATTATTTTTTTTCGTTGCGTCTGTGAACGTGAGTGTAGGTGCATGTGGAGGGCAGAAGAGAACATTGGAGTTTTTGGAGCTGGAGAAACAGGGAACTGTGAGCTGCTGAAGTGGTGCTGGGGACCAACTCACACCTTCTGTAAGAGCAGTGAGCGCACGGCTTTCTGCAAACCCTCTGAGCAAAGCCACAGTAGAGTTTCTCATTCCCAATTGGTGTTCAGAGCAGATGTGTGGGTTTTATATATATCAATTGCTCGGTTGGGTTTTTTCTTCAAGGTAAAATATGTAGGTATCAGCGTTCAGCAGGCCACATTTCTTCTAACGAAAACAGTTGGAACAAAATGTGTTTTATAGGGATGTATAAATATCAGGCCATAACGATTTTAGTGTGCGTGTGCAAAGATGTTTGCTAATATTTAAGACGTTAGGATCTGTAAAGAAAGTAAGTTGTGGAAAGTAAACGACAATAAATCACACATATACAGGAAACGGTGGTTGAAATTCATCCGGCGATGATGTTGAGAACATTTTATTTCCGTTTCTACATTACTTGCATGTTTTGGGGGCTTTTGGTAACTCAAACTTTGTCCTAAAAGTTATTAATTGTTGGTACTTGAACGTTGAGCCTCAATGTTTCAATAATCCTGTTTGTGTTTGGAGAGGTGAGAGGTACCTTCCTCCTGGGTGCTCTCCTGAGGCAGCATCTCAGAGGCATTGATGCCCCAGTCAGGGGCTTCCTTCTGCACCACTCATTTCCTGTCACCAGACTGATATACTGAGCCCCTTCCCACCCCTCCCCCATCTGTCAGTACGCTTAGAAAAAACCTGAGGCGGAATCTGGTGGCCACTCGACCTTAGCCAGCGTGTTTAGGGCTGTATATCTGGGGTCCCTCCACTTTACTTCCCCAGTTGCTTTGTTTCTTTCAGTTGACTGCCCTCCATGTCATACTTGGCTGTTGTTGCAATCTGCTTTAAATCCATGTTGGAATAATGTAGCTGGAAATGGAGCTTTAAAAATAAGATTTATTACACTTCTCCAGCAAGTTCATACTTTTTTTTCATAACTTACAATTGCATATATACTCTTCAATGGCAAAATTCTAAGCCTGGAAATTTCTGACTCCTATTATGACACACAGTCTATAGGGGCTGGAAAGACAGCTCCACAGTTAACAGCATGCACTGATCCAGAGGAGCCATTTTTGGTTCCCAGCACCCACATCACGTGACTCACAACCATTTGTAACTTCAGTTCCAGGGGATCTGATGCCCTTTTCCAGCCTCAGAGTGTACACACACACGTACACACACACACACACACACACACACACACACACACACACACACTCACACACACACACACTTCTAGGGGATCTGATGCACTTTTCCAGCCTCAGAGGGTACACACACACAGACAGACACCTCTGTACACATAATTTTACAAAAAGAAATCTTCATGGCTTTCTCAAATGATAAAGGGACTACTGGATGACTATTAAAAATGCAAAGATCATAGAAGTGTGAAACACAGGAATAAAGGTCCTCCACAAGTCTTTCTTTTGAAAAAATCACCCTAATACAAAATCCCCAAATCCAAAAAACTGTTAATGATTTGGTGTTGTGTGGCATGGCTTCTGTGTGTGTGTGTGTGTATGTTGAATGTTGTATTGTGTATGGGTATGCACATGTTTTTGTATGTGCATATGTGCATGAATGCTTGTGTAAAGGCCAAAGGTTGATACTGGATATCTTTTGCTATCGTTTTCCACCTTATTAATTAATTAATTGTTTGAGAGAAGATCTCTCACTGAATCTGAAGCTTAGCACTTGGCTAGACTGGCTGGTCAGTGACCCTCAGATTGCCCTTTCCCTGCCCTTTGATGCATGCTACCATGCCTTGCTTTCATGTGGTGCCGGAGATCTAAACATAGGTCCCCATGATTTCCCTGCTCAGTCCCTCTGTGTCACTGTTCCCTGTAAATCTCAGCAGTGTAGCCTGGCACTTCCTGTGCCATGCTGTGATTATTTTCTTCATCAGTATCCAGAAGAAGGGAATGCTGGTCAATTCTCAGTGTGTTGGGGGTTGGTCTGGTGTTCTGTCTATTCAATGCTGAACTTTGGCCTTGAGATCTGGCTGCAGTCCAGACAGAGTAGGGCATTGTCATGTACACTGATCAACTTTGCTCCTCAGTTATCTCTGATTGGTTAATAACAAAGGTGGACAACCTATAGCTGGGCTGGTTAATAACAAAGGTGGACAACCTATAGCTGGGCAGAAGAGAGACAGGCGGAGCTTCCATTCCAGGTCTGATGGAGCAGAAGCAGCTCAGTCAGAACCGATATGGGAAGTGACTTGGGACGTGTGTCTGGGAAGGAGCCAGAGTAGAATAGAGGATTAGTACAGAAGGCATCTGGCCAGTTATAGAGCCTAAAGCGTACGAGTAGATCTTTAAGTCTCTGTCTCATTTATTTGGGAGCTAAAGTGGGTGATTTAAAAAGCCCCCCAGAATATAAATTATCTTCTACATCAGTGTTCTTGCAATGCTTCTACAGGAGGGGTCTGTTTGCTTTATACAACAGACCAGTGCAGCTTCAGGCCTGTAAAAGTGGGGCTCACAGCCCTGTGGCATCTGTGTTGGATGGGCTGTTAGTCCCAGTTCTGAGCCTAAGTAATTATGTGACAAACTAGACAGTCTGTTTCCCTCACATGTGTAGGGAATGTGTAGGATATATAGGAGATTAAGGGCTGACTGGAGTTGCAATTAACAAGGACTGGGTCTCTTTGCACCCTGATGTTGGTCTGTGATATGATCCAAGATGGCTGCTGGAGCTCTGACTAGTTCAGTTATTTTTCAAGCCATGGATGAAATAATGACTGAAAAATTGCCAATGATATGCATATTCATATCCCACTTAGAAGCAAGGGATGCTGGGAAATGTATCTTTCAGCTAAGTGGCTCTATAGGCAACTAAAAACTTATATGATATCAGAAGAGAGGATCATTGGGAGCCAACTTGCATGGCATCCCAGCCATGGTCATCACTGAGGCACAGGAGATGCCTCTCCTAACAACTGGTTTCTGCTGTAGGCACTTAACAGATGCCTTGGGAAACTTGCTAATATTTTCATCTTAGCTGATTCCTTAGGACACTGATGACCAATGGCTGTTCTTGAACCTTTACACAAGGATCTGTCTTCTTTTATACTAAGATTACAGTCTTTAAAATACTTCAGGGTCTCCCTGAGGTCTAGAATTCAGGGCTTCATTCTTTTGGTTCCCTAGATCTCTTCCTACTCATTTGGAGAGGTGCACTTTATTCTTCAAAAGTAGCTGAGCACTCTGACGACTGGTTCACAAGTTACACCACCTCAGGTGAATGGCTTATGGATTGCAGTCCTGTGACTGTAAATTCTCACAGAACTGTTGGAGACTCAGACCTGAAAAGGCTGAAGGTGTCTGTCTTCTAGATGGTAGCAGCTTTGGCACCTTGTGCTATTTTGGAACAAGTGGGAAATTCTGTAGTGAGGAAAATGCTTGTGATGCTGCTGCTGTTGCTTGCGATGGCATAATTGGCTTCTTCTCCTTTCACAGATGTTCCTTAGTGGTGGGTAGTCACTGAAACAGCGAGTGTGGGCATTCCCATGGGCATCTGCAGCATCCTGGCATGCGGCAGGAGCCTCCTGTTTGATCAGTTGCCAGGTCTTCTTACATTTGGCCAAACCAAGTTACATTCTATCATAAGTTAGAATCCACTGTTGTCTCTGTCTCTACTCTGTGACCAGAGTCTGGGTGTTAATGGGGTAATATGGCCTCTTTCCCATGTCACGTTCTAGAGTCAGAAGTCTTGTCCAGGCCTTGTTCAGATGAGTCTAATTTCTTTTTTCTTTGAGATTTTTTTCGTTTATTCACTCACTCACTCACTCATTCATTCATTCATTCTTGGAGGACAGCTTGTTGAGAGTTGGTCCTCTCTCTATGCCATGTGGGTCTTGGGGATCCAGCTCAGGTGATTGGATCCTTTAGCCTCTGAGCCATATCCCCAGGCCCTGCCTGACTTCTAAAGCTGGGCTGAAGGTACCCAGGGCTCCTGGTGGCCTAATGTGTAGGCGTTGGGGACATGCTGACTACTACAGTAGTAACACTAAACTATTCTCTTTCTGAAAACGTTAATGAAAGTCTAGCTGCCTTTAATTCCCAGAAGGAAAAGCTGGCTATTAGCCCTGCATAGCTTAGGGGACTTGGCTAAGAACGGACGTGTTATGCAGACAGATGAACATCCAAACACCCCCATGCTTGTGAATTCTCTTTTGAGATCTTTATGATTGAGATTTTTACTAGATTAAAAAAATACTGTAAAATGAAACATGTCACATTGATCCACTTAACATCCTGCATCATGTTTCAAGCATTTAGTTCCAGCAGCTTCACGGTTGGGTATGGTCAGAGTCCACAGGAAGGCAGCCTCAGCCAGGGGATTTTGGATGCTCTCCTTCATCCATGGACTGTTCCAGGGAAAATGCTGGGATTCTGATGCAGTTACTGACTTTAACATAAAAGAGTGATAGGAGAAATCAACACCAGGAAGAATGATGCTGTGCCCTTGATGAGGACTGGGCGGGGGAAGAGTTTCTTTTTCACAATGTAAATTTAAGAACGGTTATGTTTTCTGATATTTATTAACTTAAAATAATTTAAGAATAATTCTGCAAAGTGTATTCCAGTACTATAAATATGAATGTTGCTCTGTTTCAAGCAGACCCAAATATGTACCTTTCCAATGGCATACTTGACTTGAGCGTCTATTTTTGAAGCCTGTGCTCATTTTGATGGAGTTGTTCTTGTGGATTTAAACCGTATTTGCATATTTTCCTGCTTCCATGAGTGTCTCGTTTCTGAAGTAAAAGGCTATCAAAAGCTTAATTTTTGTGTAGTTATTGGATAGTTTACGGTTAGAACACACAAGCAAAACCAGCTACATCTGTCAGCCAAATTCATCTTTTTTATTCATTGAGCACAATTTTTGTAAGTTTATAAATGTGACGACTGCAAGGTTCCATTTATTAGTAAATGTGTTAGCTTTTGTTTTTAGCATTTTTATATATTTACTGTGTTTGTATGTATACAAACATTACTCATGCATTTCTACATGATAGAATAATCTATATGTATGCTTGATATGTATACCATGTTATGTTTTGAAAAGTCCCTTTGTCAATAATTATGCTTTATAAACTCACTTTTAATATCTGCCTGACCCTTTGCCACACTCTGTGGTGTTTCACACTGCCCACTTTTCTGTCAGTGACATTTAGGTTTTGTACTCTCAAAATTATGCTGGCGCTGGAGGGATGGCTCAGTAGGTGAGAATACTTGTTCTTGGAGAGGACCTGGGTTTGGTTACTAGCACTTATATCAGTTTGCGTGTACGCGCATGCGCAACCCTCCCCCACACACAAATAAAATATATAAAAAAGAGAACTATACCAGGATGTTGCTAGGAACCATTCTTTATTGATATTTACACCACCGCGCGTGCTTGCCTGTGGTGCTAAGCATTGGCCCTACAGCTCTTCACTGATTCCCCTAGGGAGAGGCCTTTCCAATTACTCTGCAGTGCTAGAGATACAGATTGTGGTGCTAGGATTGAACCTAGAGGACTACACATACTGGGCAAACACTCTACACTGAGCCCCTGTGTGAGTTCTTTTGAAATGAGCACAGCATAGAATATATCTTAGGAAATAAAAACATCGGCTATCGTACATCATGAACCACGTACCTAACAACTTTGACGTCATTGATATGGAGTATTCCATGGGTTTTAGTGTCCTTATTACCCACAATTGGCTCTGTTCTCATTTCCATAGGTGTATGAAAACTTTCTTACTGTGTTTACTGGTGTCTTGATTTCTGTCATTGACAAATTGAGCACAGCTGTGACATTTCGAGCAGTTGAAGGATATAAACTTTTAGTGTGTCTACTTTTAGTGTGTCTTAATAATTTTTACCCCTCTCTCCTTCCCTTCCTTTCTTCTTTCCCTCCCTCCCTCCCTCCCTTCTTTCTCTCCCACCCTCTCTCCCTCTTTCTCTGTCTCTGTCTCTCTTTGTGCTGCATGGAATGAGAGTGTGAGTGTGTACACTTCTCTCTGTGCATGCACAGTGTAAAGGAATATGTTGGGTGACTTTCTTTGTGGCTCTATGCCTTATTCTCTTGACAGGGTGTTTTACTGACCAGCCGCTTGCCATTTCAGCTAGGCCAGCCGGCCACTGAACTGGGATCTGCCAGGCTCTGTTCTTCAATGCTGGGGTACGTGAACATGCCTGGCTTTTCACGTGGATTCTAGGGGCTCATATCAGGTCCTCATGTGTGCATAGCAAGTACCCTCACCCATCGAGCCATGCATCTCCCCTAGCTTACCTGCTTCTCTTTTTCAAAGGCAGGAAGACAGTTATTTTATGTGCATTCTTTATAGATGCGTGTCAGTCACGCAAGACTAGAACTTAGCCACCTAAAGCAGTGAACATGCGTGGCGATGCCTTTACAGTTACCTATGGATTCTCCAGCTCCCGCTGCCTTAACACGATAGGAATGTCAGCCACTGTAGGAGTTGGAACAGCATGTTGATTGGCCTGACTAATTACTATAGCATGTTAAATACCTGACAATCTAAAAAAATGCCTTTAGATGAAATATCTGACAGTGTAAAACAATGCTTCATCATCAGGATCCTCTGATGTGTTTTGGAGGCGAAGCCCACACTCTCAGTGTTTCTGAGGGGGCTTTGATGGGCACTGAGCTGTACGCCCACATTCACAGCACACACTCCTGGGAATGGTTATTCTAATCACTGCTCAGTAGGTTTCCCACATGTGAAGGCTGCCAAGCTCCTTAGGCTTCTAATTTAGTAGCTAAAGGGGCTCCTTTGCTGCACTCAAAAGTGATCTTTGAGAAGATGTGTGACCGTCCCCTTTCACTCAGAGAAAGCCACAGATGGGCACTGTGCTGGCTGCGGCAAGACAGATTGTGTGGGCGTCTTCCAGAACGTGCCTTTCAGGGTAAGAGTTCTCATATTTTTCTCATCCCCTAGTTTTCCAAGGCTATGTTTAAGGCTGAATGTGTGAACTTGAAGTCAGATGAATAGGCCAGCTGTCCTAATGAATATACAAAGAGAGGTGGTCTAAGGTCTATTACTGGGCACTGCTAGTTTTATCCATTTGTATTTACTTTGATTATAATGAGATGTGTAATTTTAGTTGTCAGGTAAAATAAGTGAAGCTGATTTTCTATCATGTCACAGAAACCATGGAGGTTTATGCTGTTCAGTTTTTAGTGGGGTGGGGACTTTAGTTTGATAACAATCAAATTTTGGTACATTGTTTATCATCTTGTATTTTTTATTTGAGTTTATATTTGGTTAGAGAATACTTTTGTATTGATAATCTCCTGGGACTTGGTTTATAGTCTGTATTATGTTGAAACTATCTATCTGTCTGTCTGTCTGTCTATGTATTATCTATCTATCTATCTATCTATCTATCTATCTATCTATCTATCCATCTATCACTGGTCTATTTATCTACCATCTATTACTGGTCTATTTATCTACCATCTATCTGTCTATGTATTATCTATCTATCTATCTATCTATCTATCTATCTATCTATCTATCACTGGTCTATTTACCATCTATCTGTTATTTATCTCTCTATCTATCATCTACTTTCTGGCAGTCCTGGGGATTGAACTGTAGCCTCCTGCATGCCGGGCAAGTGCTCTCCACTGACCCACAGTGCCGATCCTCTACCTGTATGTTTGCATGCAGAAGTAGTGCATTATTGCTAAGGAATGTCTAATAACCCATGTTGGGCATGAAGCTAAATTTATTCTAGTTTATTAAATATTGTTGCCATGATCTACATAAATATGCCATCTGCACTACATGTACAAAACTGTCCCTAGTTCCTACCTGTGAGTGGCTTTGAAGGGTAACGGTCCACACGTTGTAAGTTCTCGTGATACAGCCTTCCAAAGAACTTGGATCAGTTTGTATTCTTATTGACAGTGTAAGGAAATCTGCTCACTTGTTTCTGGATTCCAGATTTAAAAACTTGTGCCAAGTATATGTGTGTTTGTAATGAATTTAATTTGTATTTCCCTGGCCACTGAAGAAGTTACATGATTATTACATTCTTGGTGCTATAAATCTTCTCTTTAAAAACACCCACTCAGCCAACCAACCAACCAACCAACCAGCCAACAAACATATTTCAATAAAAGAAAAATGACCCCTCACATTTTATGCTTAGTCTACTTTGTCTTCTTTGTTTATATTTCCTTATTATAGGAACTCTTTATTTTTTTATATTTAACTATGTGAATGTTCACTAGTGAGAAGGCATTTATGGAGGGCAGAAAAAGGCAGTGGATACCCTGGAGTTGGAGTTACAGTCAATTGTAAGCTGTCCAACATGGGTGCTGTGTAGTGAACTCAGGTCCTCTGCATGAACAGTACGTCCCTACCTTTTTACACTTTTTGGTGCTATCATTTGGTGATTGTACAGACAAGAGGACACTCCCTACTTTGTAACTTGTGCCTTCACTTTTGTTTAGGTAGCTTTGGATAATCAGATGTTCTCTAAAAATTCAGGCTTATGAGGATTTTATCTTTATTATAAAAAGTTACAAATAGATAAAAACATTGTGTGAAGGTAATAGACATGAGATATGGAAGAGACAATAAAGCTAATTTTTCTAGTTCTGATTCTGCCATGAATTTTTTGTTTTTGTTTTTGGTGGAGGAAAAATGCATTAAATACAGTTGATATTGAAAGTGTAAAACTGAATGTACAATGCCAGAGCTCTGCTTTATGTGGCTGTTCTCACTGTATAGAGGCTCATTGAGTTCTATAGACGTTGAGTCTGGTTGATTGTAGTATTTTATTTTATAATAAGCCCTTTTGTTTCCCTTTTTAAAGTTTTCTCTATTAAGGTCAGGAATAATTTTTCAGGACATATTTGTCGCTAATGATTTTACAGTTTTGCTTCAGACATTTTAAGTCCTCCATATGTCTGAAACTAGTTTTGCTGTGATGAGAAACAAAGCCTCCATTTTCAGTGTTCTTGTAGAAGTCCGCTTTGCTTGTCAATCATTAGAGTGACATGCATGTGGAACCAGTTCCTGCACGTGTGTCTTGTTTCAATTATAGAGTTTGAAGCCTGAGTCTGCTGCTCAGGGTGTGCGTTGGAAAAGAGGTAGTCTTATACGGCGAGTATATGCCAACCATAATTTATCTGAAAAAGTGAAAGTTGAGGGCCATCTTATATTCGGGGAAAATACTGTAGTTGATCTCTATGTCCATCTCATTTTTTTTTTTTGAGACAGGGTTTCTCTGTGTAGCCTTGGCTGTCCTGGACTCGCTTTGTAGACCAGGCTGGCCTTGAACTCACAGCGATCTGCCTGCCTCTGCCTCCCGAGTGCTGGGATTAAAGGCGTGCGCCACCACGCCCGGCAAGTTCTCCTTTAATACAGAGACATTTTGATCAGATTTTGGTTCTGAGGTTTCTTACCTGTCTGTTAAGAATTGCACATTCCTGCAGTGGAAGATTCCCTACTTATCCCGTGCTGTCAGCTGTTGGGTTCTGAAATGACCAGCTTATTACTGACCCACATTTAAGGCTGGAACTGTACAGGAAGTGCCGTATAGAGGGTCTCACACCATCTTTTGTTACTTAGGTTACATAATTCCATACTCAACGTGCCATAGATTTCTACCCCGCCTCTCCCCACCATCTCCTCCCATCACAGAAGCAGTAGTATGAGCTTTGTAACGTGTAGGGAGGACACTGAGATGAATTGCAGAGCTTATGAGCACTGGTTAAAAGTACCGAGACATCTCAATAGCTTCTCTTTCCTGCCTGATTATTTCTTGGAGAAAAAGTAGGAGAGGCAGGCAGGCAGGCATCCTCATAGCCAAGCTCTTTCTAAGCACAGCTGAGATACTGGAGTGTGTATCCTGATGGTGAGAATGACAGAGGCACCAATTGCTTTGTGACAGTCACTGCTCTTGAATCCAGCATGGCCCTGGATTCTCACCAGTTCCCTAAAATAGCTCGTCATCTGGATACAAGGAAACAGAGGCTTGGAGAGCTCTAGCCACTAGTCCAGTGCCGTCCAGTTAGGGATTGGTAAAGCCAGGGCCTCGGCTGGTGTGCCCTCTCAAACTTATCCCAGTACTTACCAGTCATGTAAGATGCTCTTCTCAGAGAGCTTAATCTCCGTCTAGGTATTAGATGCAGGGAAGTGTGTGGTGCCTGTGCGTGGTGGGATTCCCAGAGCTGTTTGGGAAGCCAATTTACCCATGGAGACAAGAGAGGCTCTGGAAACTCAAACTATTTGGTCACTTTCCACTGAAAATCAAACTTAAAGTGAATTACTGCTGGCAACAGTGGGCTTGAACGGTTTTTATATTATTCACTTTGGATAAAGAATATTTAGATGTGTGGCATTCATGATTGCATTTTGGATTTTTAGGTCAGAAAATAAGGTTTATAAAAGCCTTTGGAAAATATCTGTAGCATGTTGAAATAAAGTTGGAACTTAATAGAAATGTGCATTCATACAGGAACTCGCGGCCCTCATAGGAAGCACAAGAGATCTCTGTTGAACCTTGGGAAAAACAAACTTTCTCTCTTGGCTTTTATGGGGGGTGGCATAAAATTTGGCGGCTGTGCCCAGGAGTGGGGTGGCAGTGTGGAATGAAAACAGTCTACAGGAGCCTTCAAGAGCTTTAAAACACAACCAAATTCAACACGAACATGGTCTTTATAGACCCAATCCCTGATTCCCCATCCCACACAGTTGGGTTTTTAAAACATTTCTTTGAAAGATGAATTCAACTTAAAAAGATAATTTGCTCCTCTATTTTTATCTAGTATCTAATCCATCATGTTTAACTGAAAGATAAAAGTATACATTTTTTTCTGTGTAAAATTTCTTCTCGGGCACATCAAAAGATGACAAAACTATAAAGAATTTTTAATTTTTAGTTTTTGTAGTTTTGCTTCCTTTATCCTGTTAATAGAAAATGCTCAAAAAGTAATTACTGTTCATCTTTCAGCCTAATGAACAAGTATTCCCATTACAAATGAAGTGTGTCTTAGAAATGATTAAACATTAACAACATTAACAAAAACAAGCATCAACTGGTTTGTTTCAGTACCTTTTCTGTGTGGGAGAGATTTTTTTTTTTTAAAAAAACTGCTTTTCAAAGAAGGACTATTTTTTCAGCCTCCTCTGGCTTGAGCAGAACATATTTGGTTTAGTTTTGAACTCGATAGAGAATATGATCGAGTTCCAAAATACAAAATAACATCATACTTTTCAGAGCCCATTTATGAAAATGCACATTATGAAAATCCCCACAGTTTCAGGGCCACCCCCAAATGTTCAGTATTAACTGTGAGTTGAAGTTACCGATAATGTTTGAGTAATCTGGCAACTCAGTTATGCTTCCCAGCGAAGCAGCTTTGGTAACTCAGCAGCCGAGTTCAGGCTGACAGCCGGATCTGCTAGCAAGGAATTCGGGCTCCATGTTCCAGGCTAACTTCACTTCAGAATTGCTGTTGTTGCCACTTTAATTTTTGAGTCAGGTCTTACTATGTAGTTCAGGTACAATTTGCCATCCTCCGTCCCCATCTTCATCATCTAATGCTGGGGGCACAGGTGTATGCCACACCTATCCTTCCCAGATTTCTTTGACACCATTAACAAGTGAATGACCATCAGTGGGCGCTCTGCGATTCTTTTCAGTTATTTCTTATAGGCAAGAGAACAGGCTTTGTTCCCACTACAGCAGAGTTTATTTTCTGAGCTTCTGTTTCTTCTCACCCAAAAATTACTATTGGCGAATATCGACTCACTCATACACAGATGCAGCATGAAGTGCCCAATCAATGTTTGAGTAGCTGTTGCTGGCAGGATGAAGGCAGCTTTTGGGGACTGTGTGAGCTCAGGGGTCCATCACTCCCAAGTTCAGCCTCAGCCAAGCTCTTAAGGAATGGGCAGAAAGCAGGCAACACAGCACACCAGTGGCCTCCATCCCAGGTTCAGACAGCATCCTTGTACCCTCAGCCTCACGAGCTGAGCCTCCACTGCCCAAGTTTCTCTCAGCGTTCTTGTCTTTCAAGTCCCCTCCCCCGCAATGGCCCATTAAGCTCTTGCTCATAGGGTTCTCTGACCCTCCTAGCCCAGAGCTCCCATTTCTTCACATCTCTACATGAAAGCAAGGCCCCAGAACTGCATGGGCAGGCTTACTGCAGCAATGGTGCCACTCTCAGTCCTAGTTTCCTGTGTTAGTGATTGTTTTGTTGCTGGGACCAAATGCCCAGTGTTAGCATTCTGCTTCCGTCTGCCCACCTGTTATGTCATTGCCTACCTGCCATGGGGGCGTGGCCCTGCCCAGTATATAAAAGGACAGGCCTATCTTGTCCTCCTTCTCTTACTCGCTTACCTGCCTCCTTTCCCTGCCTGTCTGTCTGTCTGTCTGTCTGTGTCCCTGTCTCTCTCTCTCTGTCTCTCTCTCTGTCTCTCTGTCTCTGTCTCTGTCTCTGTCTCTCTCTCTCTCTCTCTCTCTCTGTCTCTCTCTCTCTCGTACCCCTCCCCCATTTCCTTCTCTCCCCATGCTCACTTAGTAAACCTCATATAATATCTGTTGCTGAACTCCAGGATACAAACCCCAGAGGGCCATTTCATTGTCTTCTGCCCTCATTTTTCTAAATTTTATTTTATTAATTTATTCATATTACATCTCAATGGTTATCCCATCCCTTGTATCCTCCCATTCCTCCTCCCCCCCCCCCTTTTCCCCTTACTCCCCTCCCTTATGACTGTGACTGAGGGGGACTTCCTCCCCCTGTATATGCTTATAGGGTATCAAGTCTCTTCTTGGTAGCCTGCTATCCTTCCTCTGAGTGCCACCAGGTCTCCCCATCCAGGGGACGTGGCTCATTTTTTTAATTATAGGAAAAGGAAAGAATGTTACGATTCTGCTTCAATCTGCCTACCCGTGATGCCATTGCCTCCCTGCCATAGGGGGCGTGGTCCTGCCCAGTATATATAGAAGGTTAAACCCTCCTTGTGGCTTTCTCTTACTTCTTTCTTTCTTTCTCTCTGTTGTGGTTAAATTATCAGTACTGGCCTAGTAATGTTTATTATCTGGCCTATACCTATTATTATTACGGCAGTATAACCCATTAGCAATCAATCAAGATACAGACATCTGTTATATTTTAAAATAGCCTTAGTTAACCTGGGGCAGGGCAGACATTAATCCCCTAAACTACTTCCCACAGTGGGGCAGGTATGGGATCCCTGCCTCAATTTCATGCCATCTGCTTCTAATACTTTCTATCAACCTATCTCCCATCCATAATCCCACATACATGCTAATGTTTTTCATCTGGGCCAAATCCTCCATCCACACCACCTGTGTCCTTCTCTTCCACCTAAGCCATGATGGCATGACCTTCTTCACCTCTTCTTTTCTTCTCTGGTCTCTCCTCTTCTTCCCATGTTTCTCTCAGTCTCTCTAAGGCCAGGAACCTTAGCCATGTCTAATTCATTTGCCCTGCCCAGGTGTGATGGCTTTTTATTAATTAGCATCAAAATACATCAGACCAACTCCCAACACCTCTCTCTCCCTCTCTCTCTGTCTTTCTGTCTCTCTCTTTCTCTGGGGTACCCCTCCTTCCTTCTTTGCTTCTCCCCTCTTTCCTTGCTCATTTAATAAACTTATCTATCTAATAACTGTTGCCTAGCATCTTATTCTCTTATTTTATTTTAAAACATAAAACCCAGCATGATTAACTTAAGAAAGGGAGGGTTCTTCCAGCTTCCTGTTCTAGGAGATGCACTCCAGCGTTCCGTCATGTTGGGAAGTCATAGTGGAAGGCTGAGAGGCAGATGGTCCCATGTCCTCCATGCACAGGAAGCACACAGAGATGAGTGTGCCTGCTCAGCTAGCGCTCTCTTTTTAAATGTAGCCTGAGAACCCAAAATCCCATCCCATAGAACAATGCCTTCCACATTCAGGAGGGAGTCCCACCTCAACTAACTCTCCATGATATTTTATTTGTAAGTTTGTGTATGCTGTGATGTCATATTAAAAAAATCATAGCAATTTTGATTTACTTAAACTTTTTCTTAAGGCATTTTATTATGAGAAATGATAAGATTGAAATATTCCCAATCAAAACAAAGTAGAAATCTTGCGCATGAGAGACAGAGGCACCAAACCCTTTGTCATTGCTTTCTAATCAAGTCTTTCTTTCTTTCTTTCTTTCTTTCTTTTTTTAATCCATAAATTCATCTCTTTGGTTTTGAGTGTCTTGTGAGAGGAAGGAAGAGTTAGGAGAAGCTTAAAGATGATACCAAAGATCGGAACTTGAGGTAGAATAGAAGCAGGAAACTGCAGATGACATGGGAAGGGAGGGAGCTTCTCACTGAGTCTGGTCAAGGCTCTGAGCAGCTGAAGCCAGCAGTACCAACACAACTGACCTTGCTGTGAATGCTGTGCAGGCCCACAGAGGCGGCGTTCTTTCTACACAGACATACTTTCTAATATGAATAATAAAATAGCAATGGACCATATTTAAAGACCAAGTATATAGCCTTCTCCTTCCATTTTTCTGGCAATCTCACAATCAACACTATTAACTTTGTTTTCATAGGAAATGTCTTAACGTCTCATGCAACTCTTGTGATGGAAGGTTTTACCTTATCTATTGCAATATTGTTCAGTGCATCTCCATGAGCCTATTCAAATTTTTAAGTAACCCTTTAAAGACAATGTTAGGATTCAGTTTGCCTACCTGTGATGTCATTGCCTACCTGTCATGGGGGCGTGGCCCTATCCAAGACTATTAAAGGCCAAATCCTCCCTGAGACTTTCTTACTGTCTTACCTCTTTCTCTCTTACTCTCTCCCTCTCCCTCTCTCTCCCTCCGCCCCCCCTCTCTCTGGGGTACCCCACCTCCCCCTTTCCTTCTCTCCCCATGCTCATACAATATAACTTCTCCATCTAATATCTGTTGACTGGCATCTTATTTTTTTATTTCATATTATTAATTATTAAATTGGTGGCCCACAGACAGTAACTTCAAAACCACCCAGCAAAGTCATGCATATGGCTATGGGGAAAGACCAGTAAGTGGGACCCTCCAAGCCCCTTGGTTCTTTTCTTCAGTGTTCTCTTTCTACTTTTATTAACCCTTGGCTTAAAACCCTTGGTGAAATTTTTTTTCTTTTAATAAATTCCAACTTTGCTTCCTACTGACATGTCCTGAAATTCCTTTCAGTAATGAAGTCAAGGTTTCAGCTTTACCTGAATGGGGTCCTCAGAAAAGACCTCCTTAGGCTGCAGCAGGCAGAGGGGTGGGGGTGGCTGGCACGTCTCTGTGTCTCTGACAGACTCCGTCCATCAGATGCAAATCTCCACACAATGGGCACATTTCGTCGCTGTTTTGTGCTGGTCTGAGTTCTTACTTTAGAATGGACACCTTCCATTTTCATAAGGAATGTGTGGAATGTCTGGAATTCTGCTCAGAAAAAGGAATTGGCATCTTGCTGTGAGGCGGGAAGCTTTTCTTAGTCCTCATGCTACAGGCATTCTCAGAACTGCATGTGCCTGTCTCTGAAGTTCAAAATTGCTCTAAGAAACCAGGACAGTTCCATTTGGGAGAGGTAGTACACACATAGTTGAAGTTTGAAATGCTGTGTTTCATTCACTTTGAATGTGTGGCTTAATTGGCCATTTTGTCCTTGTGTTTTATTTTGCAAGCATATAGTTTTTAGATATTTCCCATGAATATTTATATTTACTCAGAGCAAACTAAAGCAATTAGTTTATTATACTTACTGGTTTCCTCCTGGGACTTTTTGTAATAAATGCCATAGCCAATGGACCGAAAAGTAGTTAACAATTATCCATGAAAACAATACGGAAACCATCATAATAATCACTTTATTTGGAAGGTTGTCTTTTTAAAATTATACTAAAAGTTAATTCTTGTGAATTGCAGCTTCTTAAGTTGTCTTTCTAGCTCTTGACTGTGTCCTTCTGTACTAGAAAGTGGAGCTTTACCTTGCTGTTTTTATTAGACTCACCTTTTCACTTTGAGAGGGTCTGGATGACAGACGCACAGATTCATTAAGTGTGGTCTCTTGCTTCAATGTTTTAGCCTCTTCATCATTAACCAGCTCCAGATTTCTGATATTTTATTTGGTTCTTAAGTTACTGGAGCTAATAAATAAGTATGTGAAGTTCTTCCAAGATCTTTATTTTCTACATTGTGAATGTAATCTCTTTTTGTGAAATACAAGAATCCATAAGAAAGAAAATTGTGTGTGTGTGTGTGTGTGTGTGTATTTTGTAAACTCAATTATCCTGTAAGACATCACAGAGCAATGAGCAGCTATTGTACTCCCTACACTACTTTTGTTTGGCTCTGGATGCTATAATCCATCCAGAAGAAAAAAAATACCTGGCCATTTTTATTATTAATACATCCTCTGTTCCACATTTTCTTTAGTATGATAATTAAGGGTTTACTCTTGCTTGGTGTGATGACACATGTGGTGTGCTGGAAGGCTGTGCTCAGAGGATGGCTACAACCCAGAGGTTTGGGGCAAGCCTGAGCAACCCTAACGCGGTGGTTTGAATATGAATGACCTGGTAAGGTTATATATTTGAATGCTTAGTCACCAGGGAGTGGCACTGTTTGAAAAGATTAGAAAGATTAGGAGTGTGGCCTTGTTGGAGGAAATAGGTCACTGAGGTGAGCCTTGGGGTTTCAAAAGCTCATTCCTCTAGCCCAGAGTCAGTCAGTCAGTCAGTCTGTCTGTCTGTCTGCCTGCCTCTCTGCCTCTCTCTGTCTCTCCTCTCTTTCTCTCTCTCTGCTTACCAGTCATGATGCAGTCTCAGCTACTGCTCTAGGACCTGCCTGCGCTGCCCTTCTCCCTGCCGTGATGATAATGGACTGAAGCTGTAAAGTGAAAAATTTAAAGCTGTAAACAAGCCCCCAGTTAAATGCTTTCTTCTATATGAATTACGCTGGTCATGGTGCCTCTTCACAGCAGTAAACCAGTGATTAAGACATCTAACACGATCCATCCTGCTGCCCCAACTTCTCCCTTTATCACTCGACAAATGAAAGTATCAGCTATCTCCGTAATAATGAGAATCATGGAATCTAAGCGTGTGGATTGGAGCGCCTCACATAAATAGCTCTAAAAAAGTTTGATTCCAGGCTCTTCATTGTTGACATGGATCATCTTTTCACCAAATTAAGTGGTATTGTTTATGTAACGTCTAGAGGACTTTTTAAGGTAAAGAAAAGTATATTTTGTTATTAATGAGTATTTTGTCATCTTCCATACTTCCCATGGGAAAAATATAGAGGGTGAGTCAGAAATGAATTCACAAGAAGTTTGGACTTCTGCCCCAACTAAGTTGAAGAAACTCTTAACTGATTTCACTCAGGCATTGAGTTAGTATTTAATGAACAAACCAGCCTTTTCATTATTGTTTTATAACGTAGAATGGGAGAAAGAGGGAGGTGAGATAGCCCAGTGGTAAAGTTAACGGCTGCCAAGTATACATACAGACTTGAGTTCAGTACCCCGCGGTGGCAGCTGGGAGAGGACTTCTGCTGGTTGTCCATGTGCATGCGTGCGTGGGTAATGCTGCTCTGAGTGGGGGAGCCGGAGTGATGATGAAAGCGGAAGCTAAGAGAAGTAAGCAAGGATGAGTGAGAAACCCTGCTCTCGAGGAGAGGAGAAGCAGCAGCTACGTTAAGACAGGGATGCTGTAGTCAGAGTGGGGAGGTCAGTCTCAGCCGCGGAGGGAGGGGCACACCTTGTCTGAGGCTGGGTCATGTACCTGTTGGGGTGGCTGAGGACAGAAGAGCAGGCCTAAGATGGAAGTGTCCAGTTAGAAATACCGAGGGATACGGGGCAGCACGGCGAACTATTCATGAATCTTGAATGAAGTTATTTCTTTAGGGGATTTTTCTCTACCAGCATTTGGCTGCCTTGCTGCAGATTTCTTGGTTTTAGTGAAAACTACAGGACTGAGATTTTTGATCGGTTACAACAATTAACTTTGGTAAATGAATGGATTGCGGACCTATTTTTAGGAATATGATTTGAGTGTCAGTTTAAAAATTCTTGAAAGTATGCCCATTTATTAGCCAAAATTAAATCCAGTCTCTTCCAATTTATTTAAAGCACAGGCTTTTTGCACGTTGGCATTAAAAACATACCTCACTCTCATTCTAAATTGACATATGGATTCCTAAGCCAGCTTTTAAAACTGGGCTAAATTGTACCAACTGAAGAGGTTATTGTTGACCTTGCAGGATTTTGAAGGCTGTTGTGATTTTGGTACATGGAAAAGCTTGTTTTGGCCAGGGCTGTAATGTGAAGGCCTCCCACGCTCGCCTGTCGTCTTCTGCTCCCCTGCTCTCTGTACTTGCTTTAGCAGCTCTCTAGTGCTGCAAACAGCTTTTAGTCAGCGTTAGAAACAGGTCCACAGTTGGTGATGGGCTGATAGGCAACACTGTTGCGGCTCTGCTACTTCCAGCTGTGGATCTGCTCCCGTGAGCTTCCTTCCTTAAAAGGCAAGAGAGTTCAGACCCTCAGATGGCCCACGACAAGCCCAGGTAAGTATCCTTTGGAGACTTTCGGTCACTATTTTAAAAACCAAAACACAATGAAACACCCCTTACAAATCTATTTCTACAAAGTACTCATTGTATTCTTTCCGGTGGCGAAATGGGTTTTTCTCAGCCTCACTCTGCAGTGCTGCAC
The DNA here is from genome assembly GCF_964271855.1 of Acomys minous. Classification (NCBI taxonomy): domain Eukaryota; kingdom Metazoa; phylum Chordata; class Mammalia; order Rodentia; family Muridae; genus Acomys; species Acomys minous. The sequence continues at coordinate 30,675,053 of NC_140485.1, forward strand.
ACGAAGGTAATACTACCCGTCTCTCAAGGCATAAGGGAGTGGCTGAGATGTGCTGCACTGTCTGGTGTTGCAGGCTAGAGTGGCCTTCCTGTCGTCTACTGATGTGCTTGCCTGGCTCTTCTTCATGAGCAACGTTGCTTGAGGAAGAATTGCCAAGCACACGGCCCAGAAGCTGCTGTCCAGAGTGTCCGTTACTCATGTTTGCTGTGCAGACCTTTCCTCACCTGTTCTGGTGGACACCAGAACCCTCAGGATGACCCACCTTTTAAAGGATCCTCAGAGATGTTATTTAGTTCTCAGCCCTTCAGGATTTTATATTAGAACTGAACTTTAAAGCTTTTTACTTATTATAAATTATCTCTTTAATTTAAATGGCTTGATTAGATTTGTTCTCAGGATGTGTTATCTAGAGCCTGCCTAATCACTATCACATCATTAATATTTAAAAATAATTCAACTTGCCTAAAACAAATATACTTGAATTAATGATTTGCACTTGCTGCTCCTTACTGCTCTCTCACCTCCCCAACTCCAGCCAGAAAGAGAGGTGAGCACTGACTATTAAATAGGACATCTTTTAATGCTGTACACAGATACTAAGCTGCTTCTGGCTAGTCAGCGACTCATTCATCTGCGTTACAATACTCTTCTGTGGGTGGACTAATAAGTTTTAAGAGACATCCTAGCCCAGCTAAGAATATACCTTTACAGTGCTTACCCTGTATCAAGTGTTAAAGGAATGCAGGCCCTGAATGGATGATTGAATAATAGCCCTGTATCCTTCTACAGTGATGGTAAAACCAGGAAATCTGAGGAAAGAGTGCATCACAGCTGGGCTGAAGATTTATGTATGTGGTTGGGAAGCCGCATCTCCTAGAGTGCGATGGAGGAAAGGCTGGGGTAATAAAGTTAATTAGCTTTGACATCTGTAACCAAAACCATAGACTCTAGATTGTCACACTCTCAGCAGTTTAAGAAAGATGCATTTTCACCAACATTGTCTAGGAAAAAACCCACCTCCGAACCAAAACTGTATCCTGGATGTTAAGGTGAACAAGCCAAATCCTTTTGAAATGATATTTTAAATTGTCACCTCACTCAGATTTTTTTCCTCAGTGTGATCACATTAAGTACTGGCATGGAACATAATCCAAATAATACACAAAGAATCACATTGACTTAGAGGGAAAATGTCACATTAGCTGATGTGTGCTTAGGCGAGTCAGCATCACTGGCTCTCAGTTCTCCATGCCTGCAGCTCTCATCACTCAGAGGTGGGGAAGTGGGAGGTCATGCTGCCCTGTGCTGATCCAGTTTGTTAAGATAATGGGAGGAGGGAACGGTTAACTCAAAAGCTTGAAGTCACTATTTGGCATTACAATGTCTAGTAACTTTTCAATAGAGATGCCAAGATGGATACTTAATTAATTAGTGTGTGTGTGTGTATGTGTGTGTGTGTTTGTGTGTGTGCATGTGTGCATGTGCATTCTTATATATATTGTGTGCACATGCATGTGTATGTCATGACGAATGTCAAGATCAGATTATAATTACATCATTTTCACCTTCCCTTTCCTCACTTTAATCCCTCTCACATCTCACTCCTTGCTCTCTTTCAAACTTATGGCCTCTTTTTTATTAATTATTGTTACATACACATATGTATCTATTTCTAATACACAAGTATGACCTGCATAGTCTGCATAATGCTACTTATGTGTATGTTTTTAGGACTGACCGTTTGGTGTTGGATAACCAATTGGTGTGCTCTTCTTGCGTAAGACCACCCATCCTATTCTCTGCATCCTCAGTTGCCTGTGGTTCTTCGTTTAGGCTTGAGGCCTCTCGCGCTTTCCCCGCCCACTTTAGCATGTCTGTTGCTGTCCCATTCACCTCATGTCGGCGGGATTTCGTGGATGTAGCTTTTGACAGTCCTAGGAAAAACAGTATCACAGCAAACTCCCCGGTTCCTCTAGTTCTTCCTGTCCCTGCTTCCACAGTGATCCCTGACTGGGGGAGTTATATTACAGATGTATCCTTTGGGTCTGGGCACCACAACTCTGCAGTTTTATCAGTTGTGGTTTTCTGTACTGACCTCCATTTTTGCAAAGAAAAGTTTTCCTTGATGAGAAGTGAGGCATATACTTATCAGTGGGTATAGGGTAAGAGTTTAGAATATAGTTAGGGATTGGTTATACAGGTTTAGTAAAGTGGTGCTTGTAGGTTCTCCTCCAAGATCCATGACTTCATCAATTCTTGTGGAACTGGCTAAGTTGCTAATAGTGGGCATGGTTTTCCTCTTGTTGATCTGGTTTTAAGTGCAATAAAAGAGCAAGCTAATGGTCGCCATCAAGATATGTGTGCCACTACCGCACTCTTAGACTTATCATGCGATGCTGGCCGCTGAAGTCCACAGGCGTCAGCGCTGGGCAGGACTGTCGCTTGCTCCATCCTTTAGAAGTTTACATGGGACTAATTTTCAAGTTTTAAAAGTTCTAAATAAATAAACATTTACTCTGAAAGTTAAAAATAAGTAATTTTAGTTAAACTAATAGTTTATATGTTTACAAAGTTGTGCTTATTTCATTTCTTTTAGAATACTGGAATATTTCTCTCCAAATAAGTATTATACTCAGTAACCATAATCCTCAAACTTCTGCCACAGCTCACATTTTTCTGCTCAATGCATTAACATTGAGTCATTGTGATATATATGGAATTATACAATCTGTGGTTTTTGCTTTTGTTTTTTTCACTTTGCATAATGTTTTCAAGACTAATTTATTTTGTAGCTGATACCATTCCTTTTTATGACCAAATAATATTTATGTAGTTTATCTATTATCCATCCATCTATCTGTCTGTCTGTCTATCTATCTATCTATCTATCTATCATCTATCAATGTACATGTTTACACACACATTACATTTCATTCATTATTTGCCACTTGATGGACATTTGGAGTGTTTCTATTTTGGGGATACTTTTTAGTAACACTGATAAACACTGTTGCTATTTTAAAACACTGACCAAAACCAGTTTTGGGTAGGAGAGTGTTTATTTGGCTTACAGATTACTGTCCTTCATTGAGGGAAGTCATGACAGGAAGCCAAGGTAGGAACTTAGAGGTAGGCGTTGAAGCAAAAACCACAGAAGAATACTTCTTACTGGCTGCTCTGTCTGGTTTGCTCAGCTGCATTTCTTATACAGCTGAAATTCACCGGATGACACTACCTGAAATGTTCTGGGCCCTCCTGAATCAATTAGCAACTAAGAAAGTGCTTCACAGACATGGCCAACCTAATCTGGACAGCTCTTCAGTTAAGGGTCTCTCTTCCCAGGTATGCCTGGGTTTTCATCAGGTTCACAGTTGAGGCTAACTATGGTGGTATTCAAGGTTTCATGTAGACTAGAATCATCTTAATCCAGCAGCATGCCTATTCTGGCTGGAATACAGACACATTTTTAATCTCAGGAGACAGAGCCAAGCAGATCTCTGAGTTCACATCCAGCTTGGTATAGAGCAAGTTTCAGGTAAAGAAAAGCTTAGGTCCAGGCGTGGTAGTACACGCCTTTAATCCCAGCACTCAGGAGCCAGAGGTGTGCAGATGTCTGAGTTCTGTTCAGGTGGTTGGGTTAACTCAGGGAGTTGAGAGGCAGTGCAATGGAATTGAGTTGCTAGCGGTTCAGTTCATAGAATTCAGAGGCAGTTTTACAGACACAGGTTGAAGACAGAACAAGCTAGACACAGGTGAAGACAGAATGAGCCAGAGAATGCGAGGGAGCCAGAAGATTAGAACAGATTGCTAGTTAGTTTGAGGCCAAGCAGAACAATTCATTCAGAAGCTAAGAGAAGCCAGTTTGAATTAGTCACCTTGGAGAGGAGTTTGAGCCAGAACAGTTGAGTTGAACAACCCAGCCCAGAGCTAAGAGCTAGAAAGGGTGAGCTTATTCAGCAGTAAGTCTCAGAGGCTGAAAACATTCTAGGCCTAGGTTAGATTGTACAGAGGCTAGAAGCTTCCAGGACTAGGCCTAGGTTAGCAGATGGAGGCAGTAAGTCTCGAGACCACAGTTACATCAAACTAATAAAAGATACTTTTTACAGACATATTTTCAGTTCTCTTTCATATATACCCAAGGGCGGGGTTGCTGTATCATATGGCAATTCCCTTTTGATTTTCAAAGAATTTGTTGATTTTTAATTTCTGAATAGGAAGACGGCACTGACTTTAACAATTGTTAAACAATGAAATGGGCTCATAGTAATCGAACAATTTTCATGAATCTCCAGGCAGGCAGCAGCATAATCAGAATTTTTTTCCCTCTGAGATGGGGAAACAGGGTTTCTCTGAGTAGCTCTAGCTGTTCTGGACTCGTTTTGTTGACCAGGTTGGCCTTGAACTTACAGAGATCTGCCTGCCCCTATCTTCCAAGTGGTGGGATTAATTCAAGCCCTGATGGTTTTGTCCATTTTATGGTGTTACAAAAGAATTTCTGAGAGTGGGTAGTTTATAAAGGGCAGAGATGTTGTCACTTAGAGACTGGGAGATCTAAGGTCAAGTGCAAGGGCCCAACAACTGACAGAGGTGTTCTTACCATGTCCTCTATGACAGAAGGCAGAAAGGAGGGAGGGTGGGAACTAGGAAGAAAGAGAAGACTGGAGGGAGGAAGAAAGGGACAGAAGTCATGGGAGATAGAGATTTTTAAAGTCAGGAACCTATTTCAAAAATAATGGCATTAGTCTGTCAAGGAGACCCAGCCCTTCCGACCTGATTACCCCTTAAAGTTTCCTCCCACCTTTTAATGTGTTTGCAGTAAGTTTCCAGCACTCCCCATTTGGGGGGCACACTCAACCACGGCTTCAGGATCAACATCTTCATATGATAACCAGTTTTGTAGGAAGGAGGTTGGGAGGCCCCAAGAGGAGAGGTGCCGGAAAGGAAGAGGCAGAGCATGGAACGACACTGTCCAGGTTTGCCGATGTGCTTGGTTTCACTGGAGCCCTAACTATAAGGAACGTTCTGCACATTTAAGCAATGTGACAACACTAATTTAATGGTGTCAATCATCACCAGTGACTTGTGCAGTACTCCTGAGAGAATGGCTGTACTATACTATACCATTAGCTTCCTGAAGCCTTTTCCTTCATCGTGTTCTTGTGAATTCTGACCACGGCCTCCCTGGCCCAGCCAGGTCTACTTGGTGCTGACAATGACTTCTTTTTAGGGTTCAAGTCTATTCATGTGTGGAGATGTTCTCACATGGCATTCAAAGCCACTGGAGATGTGCACAGCTACCCCGTCAGCTCCACCTGCTCTCTAATTCCCATCCCCTTCAGGCAGCTCTGTGTCAGGCCTACCCTCCTCAATACAGGAGCCATCACCCAGTGTCTGCAGCAGTTTTCTCTCCTCCTCCTCCCAGAATCTGTGTGTCCAGTCGTGTCTCACCTTTACAGCCTGGCCAAGATCCTCCTCCATTCAAACTTCCAGCAAAGGAAGACAAACGTGTAGGACAGAAGATACCCAAAGTAACTAACAGGCAAGGTAGTGAAATCCATGTTTCCTTTTAACTTCTTTCAAATGTGCTGCTTGCTCGCATTAAGCTGGCTCAGATTCTGGTGCAGCCAGTACCACAATTCATCCACAGCATGTTCCCTCTGCCCACTGGGACTGTATTCATTGAACACCAACTGCCCATCCTTCCTTCCTGCCAGCTCCTGGCAGCCACCAGCTTTCTGTCCCATGGACCTGACTGTGGTCAGAATCTCATAGAAGTTCATATAGCTTACTGGTTCCTGTTTGCTTACTTCATTTAATCTATGTCCTCAGGTTTTATTTAGGTTGTGAAGGGTCAGAGCTCATCATTTCAAGGCAGAGAAGGGCCTTGGTTCTTGTGTTTACTATGTCTTGTTTACCATTCATCTGTCACTGGCACTGGGATTTCTTCCACATTCGCTTCTGTTGGAATCTCTGCTTTCAGTTCTTCTGGGCATATTCCCAGAAGTGGCATTGGCCAATCCTATGGTAACTCTGTGTTTGAACATTTAAAGAATTTCTCTGCTGTTTTTCACAGCAGCTGCACCATTTTATGTTCCTACCAGCGAGCATCCTAATTTCTCCAAAGCCACAATGGCATTCATTGTTTTCTACTTTCCCCTAATTTTCACATCCCTAGTGATTAATGAATGAGATGGAGCATTGTTTCATGTGCTCATTACCATTTGAATAATCTTCTTAAGAGAAGTATCTGTTCATATTGCTAGCTCACTTTTAAAATGGTTTTAAAATTTTTCTGCTGTTGCGCTGTTCCCTGAGGTCTTTAAGCACATGGTTTCTGCCTGTCTTATAACACTTGCCAAAGTCTGTCTTACATTGGCATTAGTTGCACATACTCTGACCTTCTGGCAAGTTAGACCCTAAAAGACAGCCGTGGCTAATTGCCTCATTTTCTGGTATGTCTTATGAGGGATTTGAAGTATTTTATTTTACAAGTGCAATTCAGTTTGAGTGAGAAAGAGAAAAACCTGGAAAGTGGACATTCTAACACATTAAAAAACACAGTACCTATTCCAGATATCTTATATTAGAACCTGTACTATACACCTATACCGTATACCCATGCCGTACACCTATACAACACACTGTGTGAGAAGCGAAGGGTAGCAGCACAGAACTGAAAAGGAGCAAGCCCTTGCCACTGCACTCTTCAGCTTACAGTCCTCTACTCGAGGCCAGAGGCTGTGCAGTGTCCTCAGCTCTGAGATGCTTATTTCATATCTGACTCCTGGAAATGGTCCTTCTGACCTCCATCCCAGTCTCAGTCTGCTGCACTATCCAGATTATCCAAGTTACTGTAAATCACTGAGTGGAACTCTGAGTACAGTATACAGTTGATGCTTGTGCTGGCTAGTATGATGTCAACTCCACACAAGCTAGGGTCATTTGGGAGGAGGTGACTTCGTCCCCTGAGGGCAATCCTGTGGTACATTTTCTTGATTGTTGTGGGAGGGCCCAGCTCACCATGGTGGTGCTATAAGAAGGCATATGCACAAGCTGAAGGAAGAAGTCAGTAAGCAGCACTCCCCCATGGCGTCTGCCTCAGTCCTTGTCTGCAGGTTCCTGCTGTGAGCTCCTGCCCTGACTTCCTCAGATGATGGATTACAAGCTGTATGTGGAAATAAACCCTTTCGCCCCCACATAGATTTGGCCATGGTGTTTTATCACAGAATAGGAACCTTAACTAAGGCAGTACTTCGTAAGCTTTTTTGGCTAAGAGGTTAGTTATGTCCAACCCAGTCCAAAATAGAATCCTGTTTGCCTAAGGAACATCAGCTGGTTAATAGTCACTAAATGCTATTACAAGGGAGATGTTTTGAATTGAGTTTTTGAGCAGTTCCATAGATAAGCTTACTTCTCATTTGGCTTTTGAAGTTATTTAAATTAAATCCTGTAAAAAGGAGGCCTGCTTAGAGCCAAGTTTTTTTTTAATAAAAGAAAAAGATTAGATAAGTAAAATCTTTTGATCATTCACTCTGCATATATAAAATCCACAACACATATTTATTTCTGCACTCCTTTACCTTTGAATAAGTAGAATTTGCTTTTATAAATGAAGATGAAAGTTGAAAATATATAACTAACAAAGTACTAACTCCAAATATAAGAAATGTTTAGAATTAACTTTTAATTAAAATATTGTTACACGTGATTGCAACTGCACTGGAAAGTGGTCATTAAAGTTAATGAAGTATTTTTTGTTCTTGATATGTGTGTATGTGAGAAAGAGCATGTGAGTGTAGTGTGTGTGAGAGAATGTGTGTGTGTGTGTGTGTGTGTGTGTGTGTGTGTGTGTGTGTGTGTGTAGGTACCCTTGCCCATATGGGTGCATGTGGAGGCCAGAGGTCAACATTTGGTCATTCTCCATTGCTTTCTTAGTTTTTGAGATGGGGTTTTTCACTGAAGCTGGATCCTGCCCTCTCAGCTCTGATTGCCTGTCCAGTGGGCTCCTATGACCTGCCTGTCTCTACCTGCTGTGCTTTCAGGCTGCTGTCACTCCAGCACCTTTAGATGGGTCCTGGGGGTCCAAGCTCAGGCCTCATGGTTGCACTGCAAGCACTTTACCTATTGAGCATCTCCAGCTCTAGTAAAGCTTCTAGCAACTTAAATCCAAAGAACAAGAAACCCAAATGAATAGCTATTTTATTTAAAGGAGGAAAATAATAAGAAAATGAGTTAAAGCCAGCACAAAGATGTATTTTTAAATCATTTATTCTTTGAGAATTTCATACAATGCATTTTAATCTTAATTTACTCCTTTACCACTCTTTCCAGATTTTCTCGAATCATCCAACTTTGTGTCCTTTTTTTTTAAGACATAGAGGGCAATTTGTGCTGTTCATATATAACCTTGGATTTGTGGCCTTTCACTGGAACAAGATTAATATTCTGGGGATTACATGCCTAAAGACAACTGACTCTCCTTCTCCTTGGTTAGGGGTGGGACTTTGTGCCTTCCTCCCATATCCATGCTGGGATTCGGTCTGGCTTGATCTTGCATGAGTTTGTGTATGCTTTCACAATCAGTGTGGGTTCATATGTACAGCTGCCTTGCCGTATCTGGAGAACACTGTTTCTTTGTATTCATCCATTGCTTTGGCTTGTACAGTCTTTTTGCCTCATTTTCTGCAGTGATCCCTGAGCCTTGGCAGGAGGAGATGCAGTAGACGTCTTTAAAGACTTCTGTAAGTGTGTCTTTGTCATTGTCTTATTGCTGTGAAGAGATTCCATGACTGTGGCATCTCTTATAAAAGAAATCATTTAATTGGGGACTTGCTTATAGTTTCAGAGGCTTAGTCCATTATCATAGAGAGGAATGTGGTGGCTTTGCAGGCAGACAGACATAATGCTGGAGAAGTAGCTGAGAGTTCCATACTCTATCCACAGGCAGTAAGGAGAGAGAGAGAGAGAGAGAGAGAGAGAGAGAGAGAGAGAGAGAGAGAGAGAGAGAGAGAGGAGGAGAGGAGAGGAGAGGAGAGGAGAGGAGAGGAGAGGAGAGGAGAGGAGAGAGGAGAGAGGAGAGAGAGGGGAAGGAGAGCGCAGAGACAGAGACAGAGATTGGGTCTGGTATGGGTTTTTGAAAACACAAAATCCACCCATAGTGACACACTTCTTTGAATATGGCTGTACCTCCTAATCCTTCCAATCCTTTTAAGTGTTCCATGCCCTGGTGACTAAATTCAAATATATGTGCTCATGGGAGCATTGTTATTCAGACCACTGAATTCCATTCCATTCCCTGCCCCCTAGGCTTAAAGCCATACCATAATGCAGAATACATTCAATCCAGCTTCAGAAAGTCTCCTTAGTCTCAATACTTTAAAAGTCCACAATCCAAAGACTCTCAGAGACTCAAGGCAATCTCTCAATTGTAAACCCCTGTGCAATCAAAACAAAAAAGCATATCACATGCTTCCAACATACAGTGGCACAGAATATACATGACCATTCCAAAAGGCGGGGGGAGGGCAGGCGGGAGGGGGAAGGTGGCATAATGAGGAAACACTGGACCAAAGCAAGACCAAACCCAGCAGGACAAAGTCCAAATTCTGCATCTCATGTCTGGCATCAACGTGCTCTTGAGATCTTCAGCTCCGTTCAGCTTTGTTGACTACCACACACTTCTGTCTCTGGGACTAGCTCCACGCCCTGTTAGCAGCTCTCCCTGACAGGTTATATCCATCATTCTGTCATCTGCATCCTCTTGGGGTTTCCAACACAATGTAGATTTTACCTTCACGGCTTCACACAATGGCCTCTCTGGGCTCATGCACAGGAATACTAGGGCACACGCCTGGTCTCTGGCTTTCCTTAGCCAAGGAGGGAGATTTCACATTCTCTTCCTTATATTTGACTCTAAAGCCAGAACCACCAGCTGAAGCCACAAGTTCTGACTCTTGATGGGGCTGGAACTTGGTCCCCCTCCTTCAATTACATTTGCATTAGTTTTCTCTTGTTGATAGGTTCTTTCACTGTTTAAGCTTTTCCTTAATTCCTTTCACAAGTTGGAGTCTTAGCTGGGTGTGGTCTTTACTCACTGTTCTACTTCCAAAGGTTAAAAATAAAGTGAATTAAGCATTTTAGAACATTTTCATCAAATATTGCTTTAGTTTTTGCTTTTGAGTTACAGGGATGGTAGGATGTAAATCTCTGGATATTTAAAGGAGACTACGGGACAAAATATTAAAAGAAAGGAGACTAGAATATATGCAAGTGAGGAAAGAAGAATAAAATAATACATAATAATAGTAAATAGCATATAATTAAGTGATAAAACATGTGGTATCAGTTTTAAATAATCAAACCCAGCAATTTTCAAACAGACTTTCTTGGGATACCAGTTGCTATGGTGTGGAGTTTTCATGCTCGAATGTCCTAGTTAGCTTTGACAGTCACCCTGACACAGCCTAGAGTCAGCTGCGAGGAGACCGTCACTAGTGGGATTGCTCCTGGGCTTGTCTGTAAGGGGTTATCTTGATTGTTCATTGGTTCAGGAGGGCCCAGACCACTGTGGGTTGTACCATTTCTAGGCAGGCATAAGCTAGTTAGTGAGCAGAGCCCTCTATGGTTTCTGCTGTATTTCCTTGGTTGGAAAGTGAGTTCCTTGGCCAGAGGTAGTGCTGCATGAACTAGCAGGCAGGCCCACTTGAACTTTCATTAGTGGTGGACTATAACCTGGCATTATAAGTTGAAGGAAGCCCTTCCCTTCTCTAAGTTACATTTGGTTAGAATGTTTTGTCACAGGAACAGAAAAGTCTGTAGAATGCTGATTCTTAGAAGTTGATACAAGATTATTAAAGGCTCCAAAGAGTTCATAAACATGCTTGACTTAGTTTAAACCAGTTTCTAGATTTATTTGACATGTGAACTCTGCTAGAGCAGGGATCTGTGAAGCCAGAATGGAGAATGCTGCTTAGGGCTCCCAAGGGTAAGGAAGGTGAGCGGCAGCCCAGCATGGCTGAGACAGCTCTGCTGAGGATGTGACATCTGAGCCAGGCACCTAGGAAAGAGAATGGGCAAAAGTCTGGAACTGGCATTATTGCCAGGCCTGGCCATCAGCTGCCACTTAGTAAATGCTTGCTGAGGAAACACAGGAGCAAAACCTCTTTCAGTGGAGGCGTAGGGATATTCGCGTGATTGGAACGGAGATGTTGGAAGAGGTAGAAATAAAGCTGAAGAGGCAGACGTTGTCAGGTTGTAGAGGGTCCAGCTGGGCGTTAAAGACTTAATCCAGCAGGGAACTCTTGCTGGTTTCTGCACAGAGGGAGACATAGTAGACACAGTGTTTGGGAAAAATATCCTGAGAGTGATGTGGGGCCAGGTGGGATGGAAAAGACCAAAAATACAATGAAGAGCAAAGAACTTAGAAAACAGCATTAACCTCTGTGGCTAGAAAGTAGGTCACCTACTGGTTTTTAGACATACCTAAGTAAATGCATAAATACAGGACTTTTTTAAATATGAAAAGAAGAAATAAGCTAGACTTTGTCCCCTCAGCTATCTGTGACATCTTGACAAACAGAGGGACAGTAAAGTATTATCAGGATAGGTAGGAAAATATTCTTACATTTATATTTAAATATGTTTCTTACTATTTTTGTAGTATATGGAATTCATGAGAAATCATCTGTCATGGAACATCACTAGCTAAGGAGGGGATAGCGTTGATTCTGAGTGGTTTTAGTGTCTTTATGTTGCAAAAGTTTATGTGAATAAGCATGGAGATTCTCTTAACACATCTTATTCTGTTCAGATCTCTCATGAATCTCCACTTGGTATTTCTGGAAGAGAAGACTAAAATAGTGTCAGTCAAATGGTTAGATGCTGACCTTCATTTTGCTGTTGAGGCTTTGGTGATTTTTTTTCACTTTGTTCTGCTTTCTGCTTCCTGTAAGGCAAAGTGTCTTCCAGAACAGTTATACAGAAGACCAAAAGGGGAAAAATTCCACAACAATACGTCTCAGCTATCTTAGGGAATACTTATTTAACAGTGGTGATGTAAAGATAAGATGCATTATGATTAGAGCCTTACTGCCTAGCAGCTTCAGTGCTCAGATTCCCCTAAGGGCTTGACGTGACGTGCTTCACTCTGAGATTTATCCTGTGGATCTGCTGTCTCTATCAAATTCAGATTATGAAAGTAGCACATCATGAGTCACACAAAGCTGTGAGTTCTATAGCCATATGGCAAATGTTTTAATAAGGTAGGGATTAAAATTAAAAAATTTCAGGAAATTTCAATTGCCAGTACAATCTTAAATATCTGCTTCTTTTGGTGGGGGTGGGTGGGTGGGGGGAACAGTTTGTTTGTTGTTATGTTTTGTTTTGTTTTTCGAGACAGGGTTTCTCTGTGTGGCTCTGGCTGACCTGGACTCGCTTTGTAGACCAGGCTGGCCTTGAACTCACATTGATCCACCTGCCTCTACCTCCCAGAATGCTGGGATTACAGATGTGCACCACTGCGCTTGGCTTTTGGTGGCAGTGTAATAGCAGATTTTTGTAGCATTTAATGCTAAAGCTTTTTGAACCCAGGGATTTGAGCATGCTAAATACACATTCTATCCCCAGTGACCAACTTGATTAACTTGGAAAGTAAAGTACAGTTACAGTAAGCTTACTTTAGATTCCAAACTTTGCATGTCATTCAACATTTTAAAAACCACGATACCAATTCCACATTCCTGTATTCTAAACATTCATATACCTTCTGGAAAACTTGCCTTAAGAAGTCTCTCTATACATTTTGCCCCATCCTTGGTATTTTCAGACCTTAGTTGATCATTTCTTTTGGGAGAGGCAATGAGTGCTGGGGATTGAATGTAGGGCTTTGCATATGCTGGGCAAGCACTCTGCCACTTCTGCCCAGTTCAGTTGAGCATAGGTTTGGTGTGCCTGGGGTCACATGGGCCAGACATGGACATGTGATGCTCCCTACCAGAAAACAAAGCCATATGCTCATTATGGAAGCCCCAACCCCAGCTGCCCCAGACATGTGTTATGGGGTCTAGGCTCTCCTGTTTCTTAGCAGCAGCTTTGTTCTGGCAGATTCTTTGGACTAGAACTGGGCTCCCTGGCATCTGAGTAAGAAATGGAGTGACAGCATTTTATAAGAACCATATGAAAACCTGAAGTGAGTAGCTGGAATTTTTAAAATTCCAATGGGCAGTGGGCTTTGCAAATGAGTTTCCCAAACAGTATTAAACTAACTGTAAGGCAGTTTATCCTTTAGTTACAAATTCAAAATGACTCCCTAAGTTTACTTTCCAGTGCTTGGTCAGGAACTAATGTCTTTCATAGAACTTTGAATGTTACCACATTCAGGTGCTGCTCTTCAGCCCCCATAGAAGTACTTACTCTTTTTGGCTTCTAAACCTGAAGGTATGGGGCAGAAATCCTCAAGAATTCCTCACAGCCACAAAACATGTCATGAGCAATTAAAATAAAGGTCTGCCTTCTTACACGTCTTAGATGCACACCTGGCAAAGGGCTAAGGTTGTCTTGGGGGATGTGACTGATAAGTGGGTAGGAAGGAAGATGCATGGCATGCCAGTTCGACAGGATACCTTGACTGGTGGCAGTAACAGAGGGTCTGGGGTGGCCTGGCTCTGAGAAACAAAAGGGTTGGATGTTTCCAGTCATCAATCACCTCTGGAACAGCTGTTTTAAGTCCAGAAGTCTAACTGTTATGGACATGACTCCTTCAGCTGGAGGCCAGAGGTTAATGTATTTTCCTGTGGTGGGAGGAAGTGTTCTAGCCATTCAGGTTTTGGGTTGTGACAAGCATGGCATTCTAGACAGAGGTGTGCGTGGAGGAGCCGGGGAGGAGGGGGTAGTTCTGAAGTATGTGGTAGGAACTCACTAATAAAGCCTGAAATCTAAAGCTGTAACAAGATGTCTCCCAGGCTCTGTTAGTTGATAGTTTCAGCTAAGGAAAATTCCTGTTCGCAAGGTGTGCGACGCAGAGGCCTCCCGACATTAGACCTTTGTAGATTTATAAACCACGCAGCAACACTCTGGCCCTTCAGATGTTATTTTAATTTATGGTTGGCACACATCCTTAGCTTTGCAGAATTTTCCAGTCATACCAAAGTAAACTGGATGGCTTAAAACTGTGATGCTGGGTTTGCAAGCCAGGGTCCAATTTAAGTAACTTGCTTATAAAGAACACTTATGCTGCAGCTCAGACTGCGAAAGTACCTTTGTTAAGTATGTGGCAGCTTGCAGGGATTGACCCCCAGAGGGCAGTCCTGCTTGTCCCCCAATGCCTACTGCTTCTCAGCAGATACTTAAGGAGCTCCAGAACAAATCAGGGAAATTTGAGACTCAAAATGGTCCCGCTCTCTCTTTGGTGTTTGACAGGCTTCTTTCTTTCTTTCTTTCTTTCTTTCTTTCTTTCTTTCTTTCTTTCTTTCTTTCTTCTCTCTCTCTCTCTCTCTTTCTTTCTTTCTTTCTTTCTTTCTTTCTTTCTTTCTTTCTTTCTTTCTTTCAAGACAGGGGTTGTGTAGCTTTGGCTGTCCTGAAACTTCCTCTGTAGACCAGGCTGGCCTCTCCCCCCTCCCTCCCTCCCCCTCCCCTCTAATAGCATGCCTATGAAGGCCAGCGGGTAAGTTGTGGCTCAATCCTTTCATCATGTGGGTTCCAGGGACTGAATTCAAGTTGTCAGCAGGTGTCTTTATCTGCTGAGCCATCTTGGTGACCCCAAGAGGAACTGTTTTGAAGACTAAGTCAGTTGTATAAAGAAACTTTCCCTAAATTTCATTTTCTTTTTAAATCTCCTGGAAGGGAAGTGGATATAGTAGGAAATGCTATTGGAGATGTCTCAAAGGAATTGACAGGCTTCACTTTGGTGAGTAAAGATGTATGTGAGTTTTAATCCTAGATTCAGTTAATGGATTTTTATGTTGTTTTGTGAGTCTCCCATATGTTTAGCAAAAGTCCAAATCCTATTCAAAACTAGTTCCATGGCTGCCTGAGGAACAGGTACGGCTGTGGCTGGTTCAGCCGTTACAGAGCATTTGCCACTCTTGCAGAGGACCTGGGTTTAGTTTTCAGTATCACATGGTGACTCACAACCAACTCTAATTCCAGCTTCCAGGGATCCAACATGCTCTTCTGTCCTGTGCAGGCATAGCCCGCATGTGATCTACTTACATGCAGGCAAAATACTCATACGTGTAAAAAAATAGATACAAAACAACAGGTTTAGATTTTCTTAGGGTTCCCACAAGAAAGGCAAAAGGCTTTATAATCTGAGCTTGCAGGCTGAGCCCCAGCAGGGCTGACTATAAAGCAGAGGAAGCATGTGTGCATTCCTGCCCAAGCAGCATTCTTTACCCTCTAGATCCCTGTCACTAAAGAATTTGGCTAAATACAAAGACCTTGAGGTACAAAAAGACTTATAAGAGCCACCCGCAGTCCGTATGGGAGCTGCAGCCAGCCACTCTCAAGAGTTAACCCTGCCTAGCTCTCAGGTTAGGAAGTATCTTTTCAATCCAGAAGCAAGTTAAAAAAATAAAGAAATTACAGCCCGGGGAGGTAAAGTGTGCGTTGAGCTGTGTCCTAGAAACTCAACGAGCATGCTTAGTGCAGTGTGCACAACGAAGAGCTCATCATTAAGGGTCATCTGTGCACCATGAATGCTTGCAGTGTCGTATGATGAGCTTACGACACCGAGTCTATGACCCATTTCAACCTCAGCAACTTTGGCAAGTATAGCATTAAAATTGGAGGCTTTATAGCAAAATATTAAATATGAAGTAAAAAGTGAAGAGTAACTGCAGGGCTTCCGGCCCACGTTCTATTCCTGTGACTGCAGTTTGGAAGCTTACCGCACCCTGTAATGGAGACCTGCTCAGTAAATTTGTGCCTATTCCCAATAGCAGAAGGCTCACAGCTGCAGTAAATTTACACTAGCAACTTGGTGGTTTGTTCTGAGTTCTGGAATTTTCCTATAATGTTATTTGTTGATTATAAAGGCCCTAGGACATGAGTGGTGGAGCTTGTACTTAAAAAAAATTTTTTTTTTGTTTCTGTGTATGTGTTTGTGTATGTGATGTGTGTGTGCAGGTCCCCTGGAGCTGTAGATATGGCCACTTGGGAGCTGCCTGTTCGAATTCTGGTGATCGAACTCTCCTCCTCTGGACGAGCATCGGTCTCTTCAGCCTGGGACTGGCATTTTAATCTGGTGTAATTTCATTATATCATAGGACAGAGGGCAGACACACTTAGATGCCATGACTCAGTTTATTCACTCAGTATCTGGAGCAACATTTCATCAGGTGAACACCAAGAGAAGCCCTTCAGCTGGAAAATCAAGAAGCAATTCTAGTAGACAGGGCTTCATCCTTATGTCACGCAGGCTGGCCTTAGCATAATCCTCCTGCCTCAGCCTTTCCTATCATTTTATACATCATAGTTTATCTGTCATACTGATGGATTGCTTTATTAAAAACTGTTAATTATGGTGAGGTTTTATGATTCCTTTTTTATTTCTGTCAGTTTAATGCAACAGGGTACCATGTAGGATGAGAGGTACATAGCAGACGCCCGGGGAAGTTGCATCTTGTCACCACTGATAGCCCTGACAGTCACCAGTTACCCATAGTGCCTCACAGGATGACTGGAACTTGGCCTTTTCTCGTGGTGGTGGATGAGGAGCTGATGTCACAGTTCAGACTGTGGTGCTGCAGGAGGCAGGCTTGCTCCCTGCTTCCTAGAGAATGATGGGGGTTTAAAAACTTGTGTTTGAATTAGAAATAGGTAAATTTTGTATGTGCAATGTTTTGCCCTTCCACATTCCCTTTTGTGGTTGTTTAAGCATGCTGTCTCTATAAACATTTCCAGATGTCTGATGGAGCTCCACCAGGAGCAAATGTGTGCGAGTTAGTGTTCTTCACGGTGCTGTGGTGGAAGGCGAATGTTAGAGCCGGATGCTCTCTTCATTATTACCATTTTGAAGCTTCTCTGAAAGCATCCCCTGTGAGAATGGAGCAGCTGTGGGCATCTAGCCTTTCCCCAGCATTTAGTTTTGTTAGTTGTGTGGCAAAGTCCCAAGATAAGATACCCACCCAATGTCAGCATGTTGACAGTTTAGTAAGTTTAATTGTTGAATTTTACGTAACACTGATAGAAGGAATGACATGGGGGAGGGGAGGGCTAACTCATGAGCCTGTACATTTGCTAAGATCCATTTCCACCTACTTTACAGGTGAGCTAGTGGCACAGTGGAGCTACTGTGGAAAATAAAGCCAGTCTCCATGCTTGTCTGAAGTGCACACATGGTGTCTAGAGTGTGCTGTTGACTATCCAATGTTTCCAGTGCATTGTTCTTCATTTGTATTTGTGATTTCAAATAGGGAAGGTACTCTTTCCATGGCACCATGTTTTGTAGGGAAGAGCCAAAAGCACATCCCCCTGAAAATGACAGGACTCTGAGTCCCTAGCATACTCACTGCTATTGCAGTAGAAGACATAGCACATCCCTTTCCTAAATACCTTTGAGAAGCCACAGTTGCAGAGTCTGCATACCAGCTCCTAAGTCTTTTTGTTTTTACGACCTAAATTACATTTAGCTAAAGTTGTTTGTTCCAATGACAGCCCAGGCTTGCGGTTTCCTAGCTTTCTTTTCTCTCACTGGCAAGGGTTTGCTGGTCACACTTGGTAGAGCTATTTTTAAGAAAAGGGAGTAAAAAGAATCAGGAAAGGGCCTGTTCTGGCTCATCACCTCCAGTGATGTCTCCTGAATTCCTCTAGACGCCCTCCTCCACCCACAATGCCTTCTAGGCTCGGCAGTGACCTCTTGGGTGCAACGTCAGCAAAAGCAGAATAATGAGCTTTGGTTTTGGTTGAGAAGCAAGGGATTCTGGTAAATGTTTAGCCTGTATCTTGACTCCATCCCTCTACCCCTTCTGTTTTCTATTTCCACTATGAAAGTCATCTTATTCCACAGTGCTCAGATTTCATGGACTACATGTAAACCCTGAGTGCTCACCTCTCTATCTGTTGTGACATTGAGTCTTACGTAACCTGTCATTACAACCTTTTTAATAATTTTAGGAAGAAGGAAAACAGGGTGATGGGGTTTAAGGCTTCTGTCAAAGTAGGACAAATTTGCATGTCAAAGCCACAGGCACTATGCAGCATTAATAGTACAATGTTTTCATTTCTCCAGTTTTCTTTCTTTCTAGCTGCCCTCCCCTCCCCTCTTAGTCGTCCTTGGGGACCATTCGGCCATAGTGGTGTTCAGTGCTTTCTCACTGGGATGTTTACGTGTAACCAGAATACATGGAAGGAAATGGGTATAAGTATTCAGCACTGATGTGTGTGCAGATCTAAGCATTCACACAGTTTCTGGTGATTGATAGTAAGGGAGAGGCGAGAGAATCTCTGTCCAACAGGAGTAATTATTGTTTCACTCTATAGTAAGTATTCTCTGTCTGCTATTTTTTCAGTTTCATATATGAGGACTATATTTGCATTATGACACAGAGTCATATATGCAAAGACTTGACACCTTACATGATTCCCAATAACTAGGAAAGGGAAACAAATGTTCATTAACTGATGGATGGATAATAAAAAAATGTGGCCCATATACACAATGGAGTGCTATACAGCTGTGAAAAATGGAGTCATGAAATCTGCAGGTAAATGAGCAGAACTAGCAAGTATTATATTGAGTAAGGTGTTTGTGTTTCTCGGCATGTAGGAGAATCAACCTTACATAAGCTGGGATTGTGTGAGAAGAGGAGTCCACAGTTGAGAAAATGCCTCCATAAGATTAGCTCGTAGGCAAGCTGATGGGGCATTTTCTTAATTAATCCTTAATTAACGATGAGAGGGCCCAGACCATCGTGGGAGGTACCACCCCTGGGCATAGTATAAGAAAGTCCTGCATAGTCCTGCATAGTATAAGAAAGTAGGTCAAGCAAGCCATGAAGAGCAAGTCAGCTCCTGCCCGACTTCCCTCAGTGCTGCCTGAGAAGTGTAAGCTGCAGCAAGTCCCTTCCTCCCCACGCTGCTGCTGTGGTCATGGTGTTTTATCACAGCAGTAGAAACTCTTTCTAAGACAGTGACCAAGACCCAGAAAGACAAATGTGGCACAGCTCTGGCCGCTCCCTGCCTCCTAGCTTCAGATCTCCAGATGTGAGCTGAGCACCTGGAAATTAAAAAGGAACCATGAGGCTTGGGGGCAGAGCTGGAGGGAGCAGGCTACTCAGATGTCAGACTTGGATGCTGTGAAGTGGGGGAGGGGAACAGTGGAGTCTGGAGAGGCTTGCCTAAGGAGGAGGGAGGAAGGGGAGGAGGGGAAGAGGATAAACATTGTTTACTTTTGTGAGAAAAAATACCCTGAAATGATAAAATGTCTGAAATTACTAAAGACTCATCAGTTTCTTTGCCTACTGGTCCAGCTTTCTTAGTCTTTACCCATTAACTTCTGACTCTCCCTTGTCCTTCCGTCATTCCTCTTCTTAGCTGTGGCTCTGGAAGGCAGATGGCTTTGCTGTGCTCCGCAATGTGCTTTAAACCTGTTTCCAGGGAGATGTGGAATGAAGCTATTCTAAGAATTGTTCTCTTCTTTGATGCACATATCTGTTCAAATTGGTAGCAAATGTTCTCCCGTGGATCCTTGTGGAATTTTAAAATATTCTTGGGAAATATTAGCAGATATTTAAAATACTTTTTATGAGTCAGCCTTATTGAGGACTGAGAAAAAGATGAAGGATCAAGAATATTATGTCCAGATTCTGTAATTTGCATGGTCAGGGCAATGGCACACCAGCTATATATTTGGTATAAGACATTCTTCTGCACATTGGTACCAGATATCATTAATCCAAAGATGGGAGGAGAAAGGCCACCACCCAAACCATCCTGGCCAAATAAACCAAGCAAGCAATTGATTAAAGCAAAAGCAAGCCTTTTATTCACATGCATGGGCTGCCTCTTGCTATGGACAGGGTTAGAGAGATCAGCATTGGGTGTGAGGAAGAAAAAAGTTTTATAGCTCAGGGGCAAGGGGTTTCTAATGGGAAAATTGGCAGGCAGAATAGGTGGGGTTACAGGAGCAGGACATAATGCTGGGTGTGGTGGTACACACTTTTAATCTCAGCATTTGGGAGACAGAGGCAGGTGGATCTCTATGAGTTCAAGGCCAGTCTGCTTTACAAAGGGAGTCCAGGACAGCCTGTCTCTCAAAAAAATAAACCAAGCCAAACAGGAGCACAAAGCATAACAAGTTAGTCCTAACAACCTCCTGAAACAAAGACATGATTGCAAGGTGCTCATAACAACAGGTAGTCAAAACAACTCTTTTGAAACAAAGGCAAGATGGTCATTAGCTTCTTGAAATAAAGGTGTGATTGCCATTCCTGGAACAGGCAATACAGAACCATTTGTAGTTAAGGTTATAGATGGGGACAGAGCCCATTAAACAGAGGTTTAATCATAAGCAGGAATGAACCCAGTTTGCCCTTACTATAAGATGGCATTTAAGCCTAAGATGGAGGGAGGCAGGTTGGTTCTTCAATACCTACAAATAAGAAATAATGTTTTGCAACATTTTTCAAGTTAGTATGAGATTTTTCCAACTTTGGCTCCCATAAAATTCTTTTTTTTTTTTTTTTAAGTATAATGATACAAAGCCATGCTTGTGAAGGACACTTGTCTTTGTACCCTGTTGTTTACCTGACAGGATCAGGACATTTCCCCATTTCATGACTCTACACAGGATTCTCAATTTGCCTCTCACTGTGGAGTCTGGGACCGCTTATTGATTTTCCTAGCTGATTCTGATAAGGGCACTCACCAGAAGTAAGCTATTGAGTATGCATACCTGGAACTAAAGGATAGAGTGGGAAGAATGGTCCATCTACCCGGTGTTCGCCATGGTGGTGGAAGTGCCCGGTTATTGAGGTGGTGAGGGTAGCGGTCCCAGCAGTGGCACTGTGGTCCAGGTGGTGCCATGTTAGTGTACTCAGCTCAGCAGAAGTAGCGGCCACAGATTCCTCTGAGCGCTTTTGCTTGAGTGGACCCCTATCTGTTTCTGGTTGTTTGCCAGCACCTTTCTCTTGCCTTCTCAGTAACAATATGGAAATGCCTGACATTATTTTAATTCTCTTTCTGCATACAGAAGCCAATACCAGTCTCAGTTTGGCTGTTTTTATTATTTGCTTCTAAGAATGCTGATGGATGTGGAATTTGACACGGGGAATAGCTATAGGAAGTAGGACTGCCAGGACCCGGGTGACAGCTGGGGTGGCTGTCTGGGTTAGTTGGAGCGGTGACAAATTCAGCTGTAGCAGGGATGGGCTGTAGGTGCACTATAGCACACAGAGGAAATTCTGCAAGGGAGACTCCATGAGCTACTAGAATGAAGTGCGTAGGGACGGAAAGGCTCTTAGGCACATGTGGGGCTTCTGTCAAAAACTCTGAAGGGATGAAGACGGGGAGCAGTGCGGTGATGCGGCCATGCGTTCATATAGAGATAGGTGGCTTAAAGAGAAAGAACACGAGCTAAAATCCCCCTAATTCCCTTAGTATGGACCAAAATATAAAATATTTCTACGACTGAATGTAAAGAATTCTCTTTTGCAGTTTGTTTTGTAAAGATGAAAAGTCAAATGCAATTTGCTAAATTACAGTTTGGTTAAATCCATAGCCATGCTCCTTAGGCTAAAGTTTTGGCACACGCAGAGAGTAGAACCCAGGAATAGGCAGAGGATACAGTAGAGTTGGTGAACTCATGTCACCCTTAAGACCCCAGAGTCCCGTCAGCCACCCCTGCCACGGGAAGAAGCCCCATGCCCCACTTGCTGGGCTCTTCCTGCCTTGATGTAAATGTTTATCTTCTGACCTCCGCTGTGTTACAAGGCAATCCGTTATCCTTATTCATTTTATAGAGCTGTAATTACTATTAGATCCCAGCATGCCTTAAAACATCATCGACAAAGGCAAAGCTAGGAGGGGACAGTTTATAGAGGTAAAAAGTTGCCAAACCTTGACAGTTATCATTGACAAAACACTCTGGGAACATGTATGACAATTACAGTTGAAGGTTCCAGGGCAAATAAAGAAAACTACAATTTTAGATTGGTTGAATTTATTGCCATGGAAATACTTAGCCAGAGATTCTAGATTCAATATGCAAACATGAATACATGGCATTGATTCCAGTAGTTTCTTTGATCTGTTGACTAATATTTGAACCTTAGCTCCAAATGAGATGCTAAAAATTCCTTTACATATTATGGGAACACAAATACCAACAGCCAAGGCTAAGATTGATGCAGAGCGGGGGCTATATCATGATTCTGGAGGCCTGTATGCCAACTGGACTCCTTAAGAGGGTCTTGATGGAGACTTTTGGACAAGGGCTTGGAAGATTAAATGATGAGGGGCCACTAGCAAGGGAGCAAGAGAGGCATTCTCCACTAGCCAGCGCCGCTGATGGGCGGTGCTACAGCTGCTGCTGGGGATAGTAGCGTGCAGCAGTGGGTCAGAAGTCCCAGCACTTTACCATCAGAAGGCAAGGTGGGTATATTATGCAGCCATTAGGTGCATAATATTCTGAAAGATGCACATTTCAACATGAATGACTAATAGGGGTCCTTGGAAATGGTCATCAGTAACAGGACCTCTGTGACTGAAATGGTGATGGAACTAACATGCCATCAGGTTTTTATAACAAAAATATCTGAGATTAATTTAAGCCATTACAACAAGAAATAGTGCCCCTTGCCCAGTTTCCAGACAGGGATCAGTTCCTAAACTCATCATCCCTAAACAGGGCACTATGAAAGAGCCTTGAATGTACTTCCTAGAGTAGTGGGGAAAGAAAGCATTGAACGCTTTCAGAGACTCCTGGACCTGAGCTCTGTTTGAGATCTGGTCTCTTGGCTGCAACAACTCAACTCATGCTTTGATCCTTGCTGTGTGTTTGCTTAACGGGGAAAGGCTTCTTTATAGGCAAACGTGCACATATTCCAAACAGTTCGTGTTTACAAAGCAAATGCAGAAAACTTTACAGTAACTTTTAGAAGCAACACAGTTACGTCTAGAGTTACGTCTTCTTTGTGACTGTCACAGTTCTGTCTACGAGACTGTTGGTCATTACTCAGGACACCCTGACCTGTTCATCTGATACAGTATAATATCACACTATAGGACTTTGAGCATTTTCTCTCGGTTATTATCACCTTTATCCTCATAAAGGCTGGGATGATGTGAAGGGAAGCACAAAGACTCATCCCAGCTTTATGTAAAAGGGAACATCGAATGCATCCTCTATGAGACAGTACAGCATGCTTTGTGGGCCCTTATGCATTTGTGTCTAGTTCTCTGGGTGGCTTTTTTTGGTTTGCTGGCTAGAGAATTTAGCTTCCAGGATTTCGATGACAGGCGTAGCTCGGAGCGTGCTACCCACAGTGTATCGTTCTCGGTGGCAGTGCGATCTCACTTTGAGACTGGAAATGTAAAAGGACAGTTCACTGAGCAGCGCTATTAATGGGAGCTCAGTGTTTATGTCGGGCTTTGTGTGCCGCACAGAAGGCACGGGGTAATTAGATGCTTCAGATACATGTCTAGACAGGGCAGGGCTGCGGGAGCACTTCAACCCTGGGAAATGCCACAGGTCACTTGTTTGTGACCAGAAACGGCTCTCCTTCATCAACAAATTCAGTGTGAGGTTAGATCTATGGTGCAAGGTTCTTGGCCAGCAGAAAATTAAAAGCTAATGCAATCTGACAGGACCGAAGGTTTGTCCAACTGGGCTAGGGCTCACTCTGCCTGGTGTGGCCTGATTTGAAGTGCTGAGAGGCATGGATGTCTTCCAAATAGTTTTCTGCCATCTGGCCGTGGGCCTGGATTTCCTTCCTAGAATCAGGGCTTTGGGTTACGTCATTTCTGATTCAAAGGCATCCTCTAAATGCGAGTCCATTCCTTGAAAGAGTTCCTATGTATTGCAGTCCCAGGGGAGTCATGGGGAAGCACAGTTTTGGACAGGGAGGCTCTGAGGTGAGGCAGCAGGAAGTGCTTTCAAGTTTCAGATCGAGTATATTCCATGGGGAGGGTGTGCTTACATGGGGGACAGTGGGCAGCAGGAGGGTCTGGGCAGGGGAAAAGGGCAGAAGATGCCTGTGTGCATGAAGCGAGAGACAGTCCTGTTACTTCCATGCCCTGCATACTCACATGGAAATCTCATTATTTTGAACAAAGATAAAAGTATATTGAAACCAGCCCCTTTCTGGTTACTTTCTTTGGTAATTTCTGGTACTAGAGATAAAGTTGGCCTCACAGGAAGGTGGCTGTCATATTCTACCTTTGTCCCATGTTGGCTCTCTCCCAACATCTAATGGTCTCTGTAGTCTCTGAAATCCATTAGAATACTAGGTAATCTACTCACTGCAAAGTGTGTGAGATTATCTATAAAGCTTCATGCATTTTTGGCACCTCGCAGAGACCCTCAGGGCTAAGGGATGGTTGAACTTGGATAGTGCAAACTTGAGCCTGTGGCTTCCTGAGAGCTCACGTGTGGCTTCCTGAGAGCTCACCTGTGGTTGTGCCAGCAGCTGCAGATGAAGCTGCACGCTCACATCCTGGTGGTGGCTGAAAGTGCACCCGTACCACCCTGCCTTACACCGTCAGCAGCTCTCTGTAATCTTACTCAGTACACATGTGTACTTGTTAGTGTTTCTCAAACTACTTCTTTGAGCCAATAGATGCTAGCATTTTCTTTACCAGTTAGAAGTCCGAGTGGGAGATTTTGTGATTTATTCAATTCTTAAAAAGTGAGGGAAAAGAGGTGAGATTTAATCTTAGAAACACCAGTCTCTCTCTCCTGTATATTGCTGCTAAGTGCATGTCCTGTGTCTCTGGTGACGAGACAATAGTTTTTAGAAAGATAATGTGCAAGCCTAAGGAACATTCATCTGAGATCTTTTCCTATGTGGCCATGGGAATGCACACGGCATGGAAAACAGCACGGAGAAAGGGTGCTGGGGACACACCTGAGATGCAGAGGGATGCCACGTGTTTGCAGGGCTTACCTGGTCTTGCTTTTGATTCCTCAGGGGCTGTGAGGGGCTGCTTCTGTTTAGCAGAAGGCGAGCAGCCCCTGTCTTCACGGTGGACAGCACCACACGGCCTCTCCTCCGCGTCTTGCCAGTCATTCCTCCTCGGCTCAGCTATGGCTTTGGCTTTCTTCCTCTGGCTCAGTTCACATCCTGCCTCTATGCTCCTTCTGGCTGCTCTGGATAAAGGTCCTCCCAATTCTCTAAGGAATTTTCTCCTTCCATCCTGCCCTTTGGGTCATGGTCTGACATTTGGGTCTCAGCAATGACAATAGGAATTGGTTATTAAACCCTGAACCCCAGTGGTGTTGATGCTGCTCTGTTACAGTAATTTGTATCCGTTCAGCCTACAAAGCAAATAACTGACACAGGGAGACTGAAATGTACTTTAAAGTTGCCAGCACTTTGCTGGGCAGAGTCTGAACTGATTCTAATCTACTCGTAAACTAAACAAACTACTCTAAACCTTATAACATACATATATTCCAAGCACTTGCCACTATGTTCCCTGGGCCAGTCCTTATCAAGTCCCCACCATCCTCCTCCAACCGTCAAAAATCCTCGTCCCTTCTCCAACTGTCAAACTTTCTCCTCCCCTCCAGGAAGTCCCGCCTTCCACTTCCTCTCCTTCTGCCCAGCTGATTGGCTAAACAGCGCTTTATTGACAGTTGATACATTTACTCAGCATTCCTCCACAATTCCCTCTTTTAGTCTAATTTAAAAAAAAAACCTTTTACCTATACATTTATATCATTACACCAATATACAATATATATACACAAGAACTACAAAACAATCGTTATATTTATGTCATAATGTTTCACTGTCTTCAACCCCATCAGAGACTTAAGAAGGAATAAAATTAATTAGCTGAATAAATAGGAAGTACAGGTTAGCAGCTTCCAAAATGAAAAAAAAAATGTCAGAGACACTTTGCTATCTGAATAGTCACTCGAAACTCTTTAACACATTGGAGCATCATCTTCAGCCTTCTGGCCCACTTTATCTGACATACATGTTTATGAAGCAGGGACAATTGAGGACTTGCTTACCCTGTCTTGGCAGAGTTAGGACATCAACTCCACCTGCATCCAAGTTTGCCCATTTCAGGCAGAATTCTGTCTGTGGCAGAAAACAAGGACATTTTTTTGCCCAGGGGCGGGTTTGCCACATCTGAAGCCATCTCCACATGGAGGTTCCTCAATGCTCATTACCTTCTTTGAGGCAGGCTGGGTGTTGCCAGGAGTCAACCTGTCTCATTTTCAAAGAATCCTCAAACAAATAAAATTTCTTTAAATGCTATATTCTGTAGGTCTCTGAGGTTTTGCAAGACTTAATCTAAATATTTTACCTTATCAGTATATTAAACCTAAGATGTATAGTCTTGTGATAAAATTGAATAGAACAATGAATTAAAAATAAACCTATTTTACATCAATATCTAATATTCTATACCAATGAATTAAAACTAGCCTTGTGAGCAACAATTAAGGCCTTAAGTTGAAGAGTAAATTCAATAATCTACCTTTTGTCCTATCATTCCTATATATTTTTATATTTTCAGAGAAAAATCCCTGAGTTCAGCCTCGTTCTTTATTGTTTTTGGACAGCCTGGACAGACTCTAACTGTCTTTGATAACCTCTGTTTATAGTTTTAATTATTTTATCAGGAGTATCACCTGTTTTATTGCTTGTTACTGAAATTGGAGGGATGTTAACTTGGGTTTTCCATTGTTGTAACAGATCTCTTCCCCATAAATTTATGGCTATATCAGCCATGTATGGCCTTAGTTTTCCTGTTTGACCTTCTGGCCCAGTACATTTAAGCCATCTGACACTTTGTCTTGTTTGAGATAATGTTCCAATTCCTGTGAACTGGGTAGATACCTTTTGAAGGGTCCAACTTGGATGCCAGGATTCTTGAGAAATTGAAGAGTCCCGTCTTCCACTTCCTGTCCTTCTTCCCAGCTGATTGGCTAAACAGTGCTTTATTGATGGTTGATACATTCACTCAGCATTCCTCCACACTGCTCTGCGGTCCTTGTACAGAGTCTGGGTAGAGTTATTTGATGCTGTGCCCCCAGTCCCACCCAACAGCTAAAGATGTCACCCTCAGAGCCTTGCCAGGACTAGAACTGTCACTTCTCGTCTCAATAGGGAACAGCAGAGCTTGGAGAAATACTTGGGATGTTAACACTTAACAATTCAAGGAAACAACTAACAAATAGAAGTGGTGTGTTACTGATGTGGCCAGTACTCCTGCATAGGTTATCACGTGTGTGCAGATCTAGGCACTCTCCTGCAGAGGTTATCACACCTGTGCAGATCTAGGCACTCTCCTGCATAGGTTATCACACGTGTGCAGATCTAGGCACCCTCCTGCATAGGTTATCACACGTGTGCAGACCTAGGCACTCTCCTGCAGAGGTTACCACGTGTGTGCAGATCTAGGCACTCTCCTGCATAGGTTATCACATGTGTGCAGATCTAGGCACTCTCCTGCATAGGTTATCACACGTGTGCAGACCTAGGCACTCTCCTGCATAGGTTATCACGTGTGTGCAGACCTAGGCACTCTCCTGCATAGGTTATCACGTGTGTGCAGATCTAGGTACTCTCCTGCATAGGTTATCACACGTGTGCAGACCTAGGCACTCTCCTGCATAGGTTATCACATGTGTGCAGATCTAGGCACTCTCCTGCAGAGGTTATCACATGTGTGCAGATCTAGGCACTCTCCTGCAGAGGTTATCACGTGTGTGCAGATCTAGGCACTCTCCTGCATAGGTTATCACACGTGTGCAGATCTAGGCACTCTCTTGCATAGATTATCACACGTGTGCAGATCTAGGTACTCTCTGCATAGGTTATCACATGTGTGCAGATCTAGGCACTTTCCTGCATAGGTTATCACACATGTGCAGATCTAGGCACTCTCCTGCAGAGGTATCACACGTGTGCAGATCTAGGCACTCTCCTGCAGAGGTTGTCACACGTGTGCAGATCTAGGCACTCTCCTGCAGAGGTTATCACATGTGTGCAGATCTAGGCACTCTCCTGCATAGGTTATCACACGTGTGCAGATCTAGGCACTCTCCTGCATAGGTTATCACGTGTGTGCAGACCTAGGCACTCTCCTGCATAGGTTATCACGTGTGTGCAGATCTAGGTACTCTCCTGCATAGGTTATCACACGTGTGCAGACCTAGGCACTCTCCTGCATAGGTTATCACATGTGTGCAGATCTAGGCACTCTCCTGCAGAGGTTATCACATGTGTGCAGATCTAGGCACTCTCCTGCAGAGGTTATCACGTGTGTGCAGATCTAGGCACTCTCCTGCATAGGTTATCACACGTGTGCAGATCTAGGCACTCTCTTGCATAGATTATCACACGTGTGCAGATCTAGGTACTCTCTGCATAGGTTATCACGTGTGTGCAGATCTAGGCACTTTCCTGCATAGGTTATCACACATGTGCAGATCTAGGCACTCTCCTGCAGAGGTTATCACACGTGTGCAGATCTAGGCACTCTCCTGCAGAGGTTGTCACACGTGTGCAGATCTAGGCACTCTCCTGCATAGGTTATCACACATGTGCAGATCTAAGCACTCTCCTGCAGAGGTTATCACACGTGTGCAGATCTAGGCACTCTCCTGCAGAGGTTATCACACGTGTGCAGATCTAGGCACTCTCCTGCAGAGGTTATCACACGTGTGCAGATCTCGGCACTCTCCTGCAGAGGTTATCACACGTGTGCAGATCTAGGCACTCTCCTGCAGAGGTTGTCACACGTGTGCAGATCTAGGCACTCTCCTGCATAGGTTATCACACGTGTGCAGATCTAGGCACTCTCCTGCATAGGTTATCACACATGTGCAGATCTAAGCACTCTCCTGCATAGGTTATCACACGTGTGCAGATCTAGGCACTCTCCTGCATAGGTTATCACACATGTGCAGATCTAAGCACTCTCCTGCAGAGGTTATCACACGTGTGCAGATCTAGGCACTCTCCTGCAGAGGTTATCACACGTGTGCAGATCTAAGTACTCTCCTGCAGAGGTTGTCACACGTGTGCAGATCTAGGCACTCTCCTGCAGAGGTTATCACACGTGTGCAGATCTAGGCACTCTCCTGCATAGGTTATCACACGTGTGCAGATCTCGGCACTCTCCTGCAGAGATTATCACACATGTGCAGATCTAGGCACTCTCCTGCAGAGGTTATCACACGTATGCAGATCTAGGAACTCTCCTGCCGAGGTTATCACATGTGTGTGCAGATCTAGGCACTCTCCTGCAGAGGTTATCACACGTGTGCAGATCTAGGCACTCTCCTGCATAGGTTATCACACATGTGCAGATCTAAGCACTCTCCTGCAGAGGTTATCACACGTGTGCAGATCTAGGCACTCTCCTGCAGAGGTTATCACACGTGTGCAGATCTAGGCACTCTCCTGCATAGGTTATCACACATGTGCAGATCTAAGCACTCTCCTGCAGAGGTTATCACACGTGTGCAAATCTAGGCACTCTCCTGCAGAGGTTATCACACGTGTGCAGATCTAGGCACTCTCCTGCATAGGTTATCACACGTGTGCAGATCTAGGCACTCTCCTGCAGAGGTTATCACACGTGTGCAGATCTAGGCACTCTCCTGCAGAGGTTATCACACGTGTGCAGATCTAGGAACTCTCCTGCCGAGGTTATCACATGTGTGTGCAGATCTAGGCACTCTCCTGCAGAGGTTGTCACACATGTGCATATCTCAGCGATGGACAGGAGAGTTTTGGTGGCAGGACAGCCTGTCTCCTGGACATGGTGTTATGAGGAAATTCCTTGGCCATATGAGGGATTACCCAACTTTTCCTAGTTCCTAGGGTTGAACATTTTTTCTTTGTGAGGAGAGTCTTGGTCCGTGTTCTCTCTCGGGGCAGGGTCATCCGTGTAAATCCTCTCACAAGCCAAGGGAGAGCTATCCCCGGGGCAGCTGGGAATGGGAATTGATCATCTACTGTAGCCTCATCTCTGGAAGGCAGAAGTACTTAAGTTCCGAGGCAAGGCCTTGTCCAAAGTCTTGACAGGCTGTGTGAGGCCAGATACCCCCTCCAGGCTGAGCCTTTGTCTCCATCTTGACTTTATAGATGGCCTCCTCAGTGCCTGTCTTGGCTATATGTGAGAGGACACCATTTTTCTTTAAACCTTGTTGATCTGACCAGGCCTTAGGTGAATTCTTCTGCAAGGTGACTGTGTACTTAGCAGCCATCTCAGTTCAACCACGACAGCATTGTTGAAGTTCTCAGGGATGGTGTTTTAATAGTATCGTAGATTTGGTTCAAAGCTTGCGTAATGAAAAGCACAAGATAACAGGCCGTGGAGAGGTAGCCTCTGAGAGCCTAGAGAGGCTCGGGGCGGCGGGGGGGGCAGTGACTCATAGTATTTCTAATTCATCACTACCCAGCTGACTCCTACATAGAGCGAGGCAAGATTTGGCTCCATCCAAGGTTAAGACAATTGGCTGATGGACTTGACTTCTGCTCCTGACATGACTTCGTTGAATGCAGCTCATCTCTGTGTAGTAAAACTGAGCATATACTTGAAGCATGGAAGCCCTTCAAACTTGCAAAATGATACTCATAGCTTACACAAGGCAGGAAACCAACAATCCCAGTGAATTGTGGGAGCCACATACTGGATGTGCTTGCTTGGGGTTGTGTATGGAGAAGTCATCCAGTGCTTCATGATTTGAATATCTACTCAACATGAAGCCCCTTTATAGCTTCCTGCTGCAAATTTGCATACCTCATGCCCCAGCCATCCTTAGTTTTCTGGGAAAATGAGGTGGGGATCATACTCCCTTTTCTGTAGAGCCAGAGCCCCAGCTTGATTTCAGGTAAAGGAAGTGATAGATGTATGATATAGACCATTCCCGTATGACTTGCCCAGAACAAAGAGGACCAGGTCCAAGTGGAGTTACTATTATTACTTGGAAGCAGCAATCCCCATAAATCTTCCAATGGTAACTGGAACAGAATAGTGAAATCAAGCCCCCTCCTTTTTTTTTTTTTTTTACCAGCAACCCTACTAGAAATCAGAGCACTGAAGTTGACTCTCTCTCTCCTGTGCATGTCTGCACCTTTCTAGCTATGTCAACACCACCACAAACTTCACTGCCTCTTCTCAGGGTGGTGTGCCTTGCCCTTCATCACACTCTGTGGTGTTCTTTTCTCCAATCCTCCCAGCTTCTAGGGGGACTGACTTGCTTTCCTGTTTATGGCCTGCCTCATCTCTCATGCCTCATGCAGCTCTCTGGCAGTGACCCTTACTTCCCTTTTGACTACAGCTCAGGTTCTCTTCTGGCCAGACAGCTTTCATTTTTAAAAATTAAAAACATGTTTTAATTAAACACTCTGTCCTATAGAATACCTCCTAGGGACGGTATGTTTGTCAGGTCCACCTTTATGTGACTAGGAAAGCCCCAGGGCAAGAAAGGAAGCAGGGTATGGGGGAAGGAGGCAGGGAGAGTGAGACTAGCCCACCTCCTCTTGAATCCTTAGCTCAATTGTTGCAGATGTTAAAATGAATGCTAGTTGATTTATAGCCACCCTCTGAAGACTAAAAGGGGTGATAAGAGCCTCTTAAGTGCACAATCCCACTTTGACTTCAGATTGCTGCTCCCTAATCCAACTGAAATGCCTTTTTAATTTTACCAACAGGGGAGCACTTTCCTTTCTTCTGTCTGTCTGTCTTGCTATGTCTTTGTACCTCAGTCAGCTTTCTGGGTGCTGGACTACCAGGCAGGCATCAGCACACCTAACCACAGGTTAGGTTTTCCGACCAGCAGTTCTGTTGTCTGCCTTAGCTAACTGTTCAGCGAGTGTTCAGATGGGACGAGGCTGGCGATGTTGGCAAACATCTTGACAAGTGGCTCTCTGACTGACTACAGAAGCGAGTCACGTCTCGGTGGAGCGACAGGTCCTTTCTCATGGTTTCTGTGCTTTGCAACGATGGTGGCTTGTCAGTTTGGTAGATGTGGGGGTTGTCTCCTGCTCTGCCTCTGCCTTTCCTTAGGAAATCATGCCTACCCACAGCCCTGCCAGAGCGTCAGGTTGCATGGCCTCGGGGTCGAGTTGCACAGATGAATGGAAGAGTGGAAAAGAGACACCAGGGCAAGTCGAGACAGGAGGATTGCATCTGAATGAAGTTAGGAGACATGGAGATCCAGAAAGAGAGGGACGAACCCTCGTCAGAGCTCCCAGTAGCTCAGTTCTAGACTCCATCAAGCCTGTTGAACTTTATTTCCTGCTCTTGGTGGAATTAACGACCATTAAATGACCTCATAGGCTTTGTAACTGTAACCTTGTCACCTTTTTTTCCCCTTCAGATTTGTTTTTAATGTGTATGTCTGTAGGACACCTCCCCTCCATCCTCTTTCTCTGCATGTGTGCATTCGTGTGTGTGTGTGTGTGTGTGTGTGTGTGTGTGTGTGTGTGTGTGTGTGCGTGTGCGCATGTCTTTGTGGTTATGTGTCTGTGTGTCTGGTCCAGGGGCCAGATGGTAACTTTGGAGCCGTGGAGCTGGGTTGTGAGCCAACCAGTGTGGGTACTGGGTTGCAAACTTTAGTTCTCTTAACTGCTGAGCCATCTCTCTAGCCACGTCCAGCCTGTTTTCTTTCTTTCTTTTTAAAACTTTTTTGTGTGTGGTATATATTTCTTTTATTTTCTTTTAAATTTTTAAATTAACTTAAATTTGTTCACTTTACATTCCGATCTTAGCGTCTTCCTCTGCTCTCCTAGTCCTGCCCTCCCTCTCTCTTCCCCCTTCTCAATTCCTCAGAAAAGGGGAGCCTCCCTCCCCTCCCCTCCCCTCTCCTCCCCTCTCCTCCCCTCCCCTCCCCTCCCCTCCCCTCCCTTCCCACCCACTGCAGCTCATCAAGTGGTTGCACAGAGTTTTAAACTTCTTTCTTGGTAACTAAGCCAAGGGTGGACTGTTTTCTAGTAGTTTGTTTTGAAGTAGAAGTAGTTTTCAATGAAAACCTTTTTACCTTTGCTCTTGCAGTTGATTATTTAGGATGTTCCGTCTCCTGACCCATTCTCCCTTGTGATGTGGAATTGGTTTTAGATGGTGTTCTTTGAAACTCTGTTACGGGAGATGCCTGACAACTAAGCTTTCACCAAAGCCCTGGATTGCTTCTGCGAGCCTGTGATGGTAGATTTCACGGTTGTTTGCACTACATACCCAGTTTCAATGGCTCTGTCAACAAATTCAGTGCCCAAATAATAGAGCTTTTTATGGCTGGGGAACTGTAGCTGTTGAGCTCTGGAGGGGAGGTAGGGATGGGAGTGAGGCACCCCACACCTGCTTCTTCTCCAGCAATCAGAAGGTTCCTCTGAATCAGATTTAATTCTTATACCAAATTGGCTTGTCCCGGTGGAGGAGTGTGAGCAGTGGGCGCCCTGGGCATGGAGACTGACTGGTGGGTTTCTTCAGTGAGCTGAAGGAAAGGGCACTGCATTTGTCTAAAACAAGACCGAGTCTGGCAAAGGGTTGAAGGTTATGGGAGCTACTCGGCAGAAGAGTTGTCTTTTGTTTGTTTGTTTTGTCTTTTGTTTGTGGGAAAAGACACTTGGAGAATGAAAGGGAGGGAAGTCCTTTCTAGTGAGGTCCAGCCAGACTCTGGACCCAGATCATCTGTGTGCAGCAAACCCCAACTCTACTACTGGGTGGCTGTGGACACCGGGCATTATTTAGCTCATTGATACCTCATGTTCTGTATATGTAAAGTGAGAATAATAGTGAGATGACATTCATCTCTTAGGTTCACTGCAAGGATGAAATGAATCAGCGCATGTAACATGCATAGTGCAACAGAGTAAGTAATTGTTAGTTATGACTATTCTGCATGCAGGGCATCAGATGGCATCTGTAAGACTAGTAAGTGCCTAACCATCAACTCCCATATGTTATATGACTTTTTCGATGAAACAAAACCCAGTACATCAACTCTGTTTATTTTCTGTGTACACATTGGCTAATAAAGAAAGAGTATTCAAACAAAGCAATGTCTCTGAGTGAGACATCTAAAGAATACACATTCTTTTTAGCAGCCACAGAACTTTATCTAAATTGATCGTGTAATAGTATGCAAGCAAGTCCTAACAGGCACAGGAAAACTAGAATAAGCACTTGTTGTCTCTCTGACTGCAGTGGGACAACTAGAAATCAACATCAAAGAAGCTACAGAACATGCAGACACTCATGGAGTTAAACAGTGCACTGCTGCTGAGTGAGCCAGTCAAGAAGGAAATAAAATTCCTACAATTGAATGAATATGAAAGCACACATGAAAGCCGTCCTTCCAGAGAACTTTATAGTTCCAAGTGACACAGAAAGAAATCGGATCTAAAGTAAATAGCTAATGTTGTGCATTAGGGCCCTGGGAAGATTAGAACAAGCCAAACCCGAAGCAGTGAGAGAAATAAAATCAGGGTGGAAATTAATGGACTAGAAATGAAAAAGAACTCACGAATCAATAAAATGAAGAATTGGTTCTTGGAAAGATAACCAAGATCAACAAACTATTAATCAAAATAAGAGAGAGAGAGAGAAGGAGGGAGGGAGGGAGATGGAGGGAGGGAGGGGAGGAAGGAAGAGAGAGAGAGAGGGAGGGGGAGGGAGGGAGGGGCAGGGGAGGGAGAGAGAAAGGGACGGGGGTGGGGGGTGGGGGTGGAGAGGAGAGACATTGAGGGAGGAGGGAGAAAGAAAGGGAGGGAGGGAGGGAAAGAGCAAGCCAAAAAAAACTAGAGATGAAAAGGCAGACAGTATATCACATACCAGTAAAATTCAAAACTATCAAGATATAACATAGTGTACTAAATTGTTAAATCTAAAAGATGAGATGAATAATATCAGACTTTAACAAGCAATGAGACTAAAACAGTAATACAGAATCTCCCACCTAGACAGAGTCAAGTCCTAGACAGATCTGCTGGATCCTCCCAGACTGTTAAAGATGCACTAACATGCTGCATTCTCAAACTGCTCCGTGTAGAATGCACTCAGACTCTGCTTACAAAGTCAGCATCACCCTGATACCAAAAGCAGACAAAGACACAGCAACAAGGAAATGTGTCGATTGGTCTTCCTGATGAGCACAGATGCAAAAAATGCTGTTAAGATGCTAGTGAACTAAATACAAGAACACATCACACACCTATTTACTACAGTGATGGTGCTTGCATCCCAGAGATGTAGGAGTGGTTCAACACACATGAATCAGCAAATGTGATGTCACAGAAATCTGAAGCAAGTCACATGATCATCCTGATAGAATGCAGAGAGGGTTGCTCCCCCCTCCCCCCCCCCCCCCCGGCCCAAATCCAACATTCCATCATGATAAAAATCCTGAAGAGACAAGAAACAGAAGGAGTGAATCTCCAAAGAAAGGCTGTCCCAACAGTATATTAGGCTGGATAGCCACATGTAGAAGAATAAACTACATCCCTGTCTCCCGTGCTCCACCCCCAATCCAACTCTAAGAGAATCAAATGTCTTAATTTAAACCCCGAACCCTTGAAACTGTTAGAGAAAAACAGCAGAGAAAATAGCTCAAGATACTGGCATAGGCAAGTGCCTTTTCACCAGGACAGTAGCTACCCAACAACAAGTGGGACCCTGTGAAATGGAAAGCTTCCAGGTAGCAAAGAAAGCATTGAGTGACGAGGCAGCCACAGGAGGAGACAAACCCTTCACTGGCTGCGCATTCGACAGAGCATTGGTATCTAGAGCACACAAAGAACTCAAGAAGCTGAGCAAGAAGTCAAACCTCCTTGCCAAGAGACAGGCTGAGGGAACGAACAGGAGATGGAATAAAAATGGAATAGACGTGAACACATGTTCTACCGCACTAGAAGTACAACCGCAGGGGACTACAAACCAAAACCACGTCGAGATTCCACCTCACTGCGCCAGAATGACAAGCATTAAGAAAACGAACAGTGTCTGGCCATGGTGGTGGCGCACGCCTTTAATCTCAGCATTCAGGAGGCAGAGGCAGGCCAAGCTCTGTGAGTTCAAGGCCAGCCTGGTCTACAAAGCAAGTCCAGGACAGCCAGGGCTATTATCACAGAGAAGCCATGTCTTGAAAAACAAAAAACAAAAAACAAAAAATTAATTAAAATATTAAAAAAGAAAAGAAAAGAAACCATAGTAAATGCTAGTGGATGTGGACATAGAGAACCTTATGCGCTGCTGGTGGTGATGTGGCCACTGTGAGAGATAGTTATGTATCCCAGGTGACTCAGCCACATCATCCCTGGGGATGTACCCAGAGGCATCCAAGTCAGTGTAGTACAGAGATCCTCGCACAACACTGTTCATTATAGTGGTGCTCACAGTAGCTGAGTTATGGAACCAACAAAAGGGGAGTGAGTAAGGGAAGTGTATGCATGTTCAATGGAGCTTTGTTACCCATAAGGAAGGAAGCTCTGTGGTTTGCAGGAAAATGGAGGCAACTGGAGATGATCATATGAAATGAATTAAAGTGGTCTCAGAAAGATACACATCAGCTGGTTTTCTCTCACTTGTGACTCTGAGTTCATGTAGTGACATAAACCATATGCATAGCTAGGACGTGAAACTGGAAATAAAGCAGCTGAGGGGAACAAGGGGCTAATGGGGAGGAGAGAGGAGTCGCATGGGAAATAGCCTGGGCATACGGTGTGTATAAAACCTTAAAAAATAAGAGGAAAGAAGGCTCGTGAAACGGTGGCTGACGTGAGGATGGGAGGGCATCTGCTGTCTGCTGCAGCAATGAATCCCGGGAATGCACTGTACTGCATTTTATGGGCAGGGATGGTAGGAGTAAGGCATTTATGAAAGTGTGGAGATCAGCTGACATTGTAGGTGGACTCTGGACTGCTTGAACAGATGGCTCCTTGACTCTGCTCACACTGAGTGGCTCAGCCATGGAGTGCGCCAGCTCAGGAGCATCATAAGCAGTCTGGACCGGCCATCACACTCACTAGCGAGAGTGCTCAGAGATGGCCCTGTAGAGCCTGAGGATAGTCCAGTGTAGCATCTGTGAGTGGTTTCTGTGATAAAGGACTCTCCAGACGCTTGGGACATCCTTCACTCGTTTGATTTCCACCATTTATTGAGTTTGTATGTGGGCAAGGCTGTGCTGGCAAAAGATGAGAAAAGTGGGTCACATGGCTTTTTCTACACTGTGCCACACAGAAACACTGTTACTGAACTAATTTAATTTTTCAGGATTACTATATTTGATTCCCTTTGTCTGATAATGTTTTGAGAGCAAATATTATAACAGTTCACTGCTGGTATTGTAGAGAGGCTAAAGAAGCACGATTCTATTTTAAAAGCTGCTTTTGTTCCCAGAGCCAGGCTGCTCTCTGGTGTCAACAGGAAAGCATTTTCCTCATTCATTTGCACGTTCTTCTTGCCATGGTGGTGGTACTGAGGAGTGAGCCTTGAGCCTCGCGCGTAGGAGATGTGCTCTCTGCCACCGAGCTGCGCCTCTGCTCTCTATCTCTCTTAAAAAATAGTTTACAAAAAATCATTTCAGAGAAGTAAGTTGAGAGAGCATCTTCAGCTCTCTGTTCCCAAGGTTTCTGTTTGTCCTACAGTTAAAAATTATTTTTGTTTCACTTAGTCCTCACTCTACCCCCCCCCCCCACCTCTGTGCCCTTCATTTTTAGAAAATATTCTGCTTTCCTCTCAGCGCTCATAATTGCTTTGCTCATGTGGGAATCTAGCCAAACACATCGTCAGGGTTTCCAGGCTTCTGGCCTATCAGTATCACGTTTGGAAGAAGCTAAACATAGTGGATTGCTTACCATTCCCTCCTCCTCCCTGTTACCCCGGAGACTGACTCCACAATCCTTTATTCTCTTGGTCCAACAAGGGCTAGTTGTTTTGTTGTCTAAGGACTTCATAATGACAGATGTTTCGAGAGGATGATGCATTATCATCTTTTTTGTTTGTTTTTTGAGACAGGGTTTCTCTGTGTAGCCCTGGCTGTCCTGGAACTCTCTTTGTAGACCAGTCTAGCCTCGAACTCAGAGAGATTATTAGCCTGCCTCTGCCTCCCAAGTGCTAGGATTACAGGCATGTGCTACCATTCCAGCTGCTGGTCCCCTCATTGTAAACAAGTTTATATAAGCGGTGTTGGAAGATCTCTGTAAGCACCCATCGCTGAGCTCGGGTTGCCTTCCTTGCCTGTGTAGTAGGGAGAAGGAAATGCTCTGAAAACGTAACAGTACCACATCTAGATTCTGGAAGTTACTTATGAAAAGTAGGATTTACAGGCTATAGAGATGGCTCAGTGGTTAGGAACAGTGGCTGCTCTTCCAGAAGACCTGAGTTCAATTCCCAGCACCCCCATGGTGGCTCAAAACTGTAATTCAGCTCTCAATGTTTTGACACCCACACAGGAACAAACATGTAGGCAAAAGAAAAACATACACATAAAAGAAAAATAAATAAATCATTAAAAAAGTCGGACTTACTATCATGCAGTTCAACTCCTATTTCTTCACATGTATAGTAACTTCAGGTTAAGCTGAGTTGTATTCCAAATTACCACTAAGAACAATTTTCCCGACACTTTTTATTTTCCTCAAGTGCACAGTAACAGCTGCCACTGACTTTTTAATTTTATGAAAAAAACAAAAACAACACCATTTTGTGAGGAAGGCACATTTTCAATGTGTTTTAATGCATTTGGAAACTTCCTTTTTGAACTGGTTGTAATTTGCTGCCATTCTCCTGAATTCCTGTACAACAGAGCCCTACACGTTTGCTTGGTTCACTTTTGTTTCTCCTCAGAGCATCACTGGTAGAAGAATGTGGGTTTTAAATATTAATTACATTTGGTTTTAGACAGTTTCACACATATAGTCAATACACACCAACCACTCTCTGACTCACTTGGTAGAATGCTTGCCTAGTATGCATGGAGTCCTGGACTCAGGCCCGGGTGCTACATAAATCAGGTGTGGTTGCGTACAGCTGTAAAGGGGAAAAAGTGCTTTTAAATTTGTGTCTTGTTTAAAACACTTAGCCCTGAATAATCTTTACTAGTGGAGACTGAATATGTGTGATCAAATCTTTCTACCTGAGTACACACTGTTCTTGGAATGCCCCTGGCCTCTGCCTAGGCTTGAAATTTTGAAGCAATTACACATCTCAGGATGGGCCACACCTTTACCCTTCCTCTTCTGTCCCCAGCAGTATTGTCTCCGGAAAGCTGTGGACAGACACACTGGTGGTGAATCCCTGGGGGCGGGTGTCATCGCCCTGGATTCCCCAGACTCAGAGTTGAGTGGTACTTGGCTCACACTGAGGACTGGGTGGAGGTAGAGCAATCAGACTGGAAGTTATGGTAGTTTCCCTTCCCTGTGACCAGGAAGACACTTCGTATTCAGCTCCATCTGTTTCTCTGTGTCAGCAGGATGCTAGTGCCTAATTTGGATAACTTTTTATCAGTGCCATATTATTCTCTCCTCCAGATTAGTGTGTACAATTGATTCTAAGTTTACCCCGTAGGTTACTATTTAGCCTCCTACATCTTTAGACACCCCCAAACACAGTGCTTTCCTGTTTACATGTGTTGGGTAAGCTGTTTCCTGACACTTGAACTTCTGCTATATTCCTGGAAGCCTACCCAGAATAAACATGTTTAATCAACCAATTGACTATGAAAATTTTTGGTTTGTTTCTTCAGTTAAACTCCATATCACGTCTTTCTGAGGAGCAGCTGAAGTGTCTTCTGGATGAGTGTGTAGCCCAAGAGAAATGCATCCCTCTTGGTCTTTCTTCTAAAAGAGAAAACGGAGGTACTGGTTCAGCACATGATGGGCCCCCACAGCTTTGCCCATCTCCTCTCTGTGAGTTGCTGGATGAGTCCGAAGCCACTGTCCAGAAAACCCAGCCAGACGATGTGAACAGGCTTGCGCATGAGGAACACGCATCTTCTGCAGGCTCCTATCTCACCAAAGCCCTGGCTGGGCACTACAACCCAGAAGCTCTCATCATGGAAGTGGAGACCATGAAACATGTCCAGTTCTCCAAGGAGGAGCCTTTCAATGATGCAGCAGACTATTTTATGTCGAAGACCGTTGGCATCGGGAGACTGAAAAAGCCCCCTTTCCTGGATGATCCTCTGGATGACATCAACACCAGCTCCTCCTCAGATGACCAAAAGCTGAAACTCAGCCTTGCAGACCAACCAGTAGTAGGTGAGGTTGGAGAGCCTGTGTTGTGTGAATATTTCTTAGGCATCTCAACATGAAGACAATGTGAATAAAAGTAGAGGGGGACGCAGTGATAATCCATGAGCCTGTTTAAACAGCTTCAACTTTAATCTCTAGTGTAGTCAACTCTAACACCTATTGTCTGTCTGTCTGCTGTCTGTCTGTCTGTCTATATCACCTATCATCCATTTGTATTGCATTTGAGGCTGAGTTTGAGCTAACACCCCAGCCCCATGTTTCTTCTAGCTGTCTGCTTGGCTACTTGACAACTGCCCATTCATTTCTTCAGCTTTGCCTCTCAACTCCCATTTCTCTCCTGACTCCCATTTCTTTAATTACTTAGGCTCAAAATCTGAGCCATTATTGAGTTTTTTCCCTTGATTATTCTAATGTCCCCAGGCTGTACTCTTAAGCAACAAGCATTTTGTTCTCTTCTCAGTGTCTCCGATGCCCAGTCCTTCTTTTTGTCCCCTTCCCACTGTTGACAGTGTGCCCACGTTTCCTCAGAGTACACCTTTAATGAGCACATTTCTCATGACAGTTGCTGGCTGGACACTGCATGTTGAATAAGTTCTCACTTCTTTTACTCACTGTTGAAGGCCTCTTGGTCTGACCTGAGGTTCTCCTTATTTACTTATTTATTTTTAAATTTTATTTTATTAATTTATTCATATTACATACATCTCAATGGTTAGCCCCTCCCTTGTATCCTCCCATTCCTCCCTCCCTCCCATTTTCCCCTTACTCCCTTCCCCTATGACTGTGACTGAGGGGGACCCCCTCCCCCTGTATATGCTCATAGGGTATCAAGTCTCTTCTTGGTAGCCTGCCATCTTTCCTCTGAGTGCCACCAGGTCTCCCCATCCAGGGAACATGGTCAAATATGAGGCACCAGAGTTCGTGTGAAAGTCAGACCCCACTCTCCACTCAACTGTGGAGAGTGTTCTGTCCATTGGCTAGATCTGGGTAGGGGTTCGAAGTTTATGGAGGTTTTCCTCTTGTCAGACTCCACCAGTCTGGTTACAGCTAGATTAGGCTTGGGACTTCAAGTTCTTTCCTATACTTCTGGAGCTTAGACGGATTCAGGCTCCTTCGGTGGAAGGCAGCATGCTCACCAGTGCACCACTAATGCTGTGTGTTCCTTCGATGATGACTGGGCATAAACCTGTCCTCTCTGATCACCCCATTGATGGTTTCTCAATGTTTGAGCATGTTGTCTCTCTGGTGGATCACTTTTCGTACACTCCTTGGACATAGTATGTGCACATGCAACTTCCTTAAAGCCATATGACCTTTTAAAGAACAGAAAACAGGCCTACTACTGCAGTGACATAGGAGTGTAGGCATCTGTGTGGCACAATGATTTCATCTTGTGATTATATATGCAAACTGAGATTTCTTGAGTGTGTGCAGGTCCTGGAGTCAACCTTGGGTGTCTTTCCTCGAGAGACATCTACCTTATTTTTTTTTAAGGCACTGCTACCTGAGGCTTGCCAGTTAGCTTTGTTTATCTATGTAGTCACTGCATAAATATTCGAGTTCCCACTGTGCTTTGCACACTATTCTAGGTTCTGGGAGGGCAGCTTTATTTTCAGCACTGCCAACATTTAGAGTAAGACATGTTCTTGCTGCGGAGGCTGTCTTGTGTGTTTTGAAAGTTAATGAAGTCCCCAGCTTAGCTTCTACTCAGAAGATGACAGTCACAACAAGTGATATCTCTAGACATTGCCAAGTGTTCACTGGGCACCCGTCCCAGCTGAGGACCATTGGTCTAGGCTGTAAGAAGAACTGGTCACAGTCACTGCTTTGAGGTACTTCTCAGTGTGTCAATGAAGATGAGCATACGAGTGGGCTGTGTGTAACAACTTCAAGACAAAGTCCACGGGTGACATTACAGAGGAAACAATGAACACTGGGGAGCTGGGAGGTGGAATAGAAGGTCAGCGCTCCAGGGTGAATGGCCCTTCGCTGGGTGGCCCTTGACCACTGCACAGA
Source organism: Acomys minous (assembly GCF_964271855.1). Lineage (NCBI taxonomy): Eukaryota > Metazoa > Chordata > Mammalia > Rodentia > Muridae > Acomys > Acomys minous. The sequence continues at coordinate 30,717,445 of NC_140485.1, forward strand.
GAAGTACTCAAATTTACAAAAAGCCAGGGGCATGCTTGTGATGCTATGGTCCCTTCTCTACATACTTTTTTTGCACACTATGGCAGTGTCACTACATTGAGTCTCTGTAAATGTGCACACTCTGAGTATATTCTCTAGTTGAGTTATAACACACACAGCCTTCTGCGATTGCTTTTTATACACAGCACAGTGTTTTCCAGATTTATCCACCTTGCAGCATGTATCCGTGTTCTGCTCTTTTAAGTTTTGAGTAATGTTCCCTTGTATTGATATGGCCGATTCTATTTATCTGATGGACTGTTAGGCCTTTCCTACTTTTCAGCTCTCACATGTAATGCTGATACAAATCTTTGCATTTGAGTTTTTGTTGGACATTATGCTTTTCCTCCATGTAGGCCTGTTCCTAGGAGTGGAGTCGCCAGGCCTGTTGTAACAATGTAAGAACCTGGCAGATAGTTTTTGATTTTATATCTGCAACTTTCTCTTGATTCCTTTTATTGTCTTCTCTTAATTTACTTTAGTTTCGATTCTACCTTTTTTATTTATTTTTATTTTTGCTAAACTTTCCATCGAAGATAGAAAAAATACATTCTGTTGTCGACACAATGTTTTCCCTCTCTTTTAAGAGAAAAAAGCAACCAGTTCCTATCTGTCTTATATGTAGCACTTACTTTTGGCTTCAGCCTACTCCTCGGAAACTTAGTAGAAAGCAAAAAGGTAATTTTGATGTCTTCCCCTAAATCTTCAATCTCTCACCTTCCCGGTGGTTTTGTGAACTGTAGTTTCTCTGTGGGCCATGTCTGCAGCTGTGGTAACTGTTCTGTGCTGTCATACAGGCCAGGCTCATTCTGCTGTACAGCCAAGTGAATGGCTCGATGCTTCAGAGGATGCATTTATGACTTTAGAATCACTGTGGTTATTTTATTTGCAGATGAGCAGCAGCCCGGGGATGCTGTGGACGAACCAGAAGAACGTGAAGCATGACTTTCTAGGGTTTAAGCTTAAGAAAGTTGGAAATTCAGTTGCATTATATTTTTTTCTAAGTTCTTTGTATTCAGTGATTGCATCAAAGAGACAATTCCTCAAAGGATCACAACATTTGAATCCCCTCCTGTGCTGATTACATTTCTTTGGTATTTTTGAAACTTGGGGTATAAATGTTTGATGGGTTTTAGTAATTGAAATTCCTGGGGAAATTTGTTTACAACCATATCACTAATCTTACAGTCTCCAGGAAACTTTATAAAAGCCAACACTGTAACATGTGCATGCTGTGCTAAGTCTAGCGGACATGAATTTATTGTTTTTTACTTGCCACATTTTTGGGGGGCAATGCTGAGCATTGAACTTAGGACCTTGTGCATTTGAGGCAAGCACTCTGTCACTAGGCTGAATCTTCAGCCCTCTACATTGTTTTTTCTTCCTTCCTTCCTTCCTTCCTTCTTTCTTTTCTTTTCTTTTTTTTTGAGACAGAGTTTCTCTGTGTAGCCCTGGCTGTCCTGGACTCACTTTGTAGACCAGGCTGGCCTCGAACTCACAGAGATCCACCTGCCTCTGCCTCCTGAGTGCTGGGATTACAGATGTGCGCCACCCTGCCTGGCTTTCTATGTTAGGTTTCCTGTGTTTCAGCTCTGATGATTCAGGTGACTGTTGTTCTGCTTTCTCTTCCCCTTCTTTCTGCCTAATTAATGTTTGTCAATAAGAACAGCTCAACTTGGGGAGAAATGAATTCCTGAAACAAAGGAACGTTGGCAGAATCTGTGCTATCCTGATAGTGATGATTCCTTCCTTAAATTGAGTGTGATGGATTATTTATTACTCTCAGTATATTATGTTCTCCTGGAGTTTAGGCCTTTTAGCATGCAGGGAATCCAGGTGAACCTTATTAAAAGCAAGTCTGCTGCATTATCTCAAGTGAGAAGGTTGTCCAGTTCTGAGCCAGTGACTGGATCTCCTAAGAAGCTTTTATGGTCACTGAGTGTAGGCTGAATGTAGGCTGAGTGTAGGCTGAGTTTGGCTTCCTAGGTGGAAGTCTAGTTCATAATAAGCTGCGGCTCCGGCTTCAGTAGTTTGGATTACGGCGTGCATATCGCTGTTCTTTTCTAGCACACCTTCATTGGCGCTGCTTGACATTAATGATTACTTACATATTTTCCTGCTTGTTGAAATGAAGAATTCTATAGCTACTATTTTCAAGAGCATCCAACACTCATGTGGATGTCTTTATCCAGTCTTCCTGTTTCAGTTGCTTGTTCAATTCTGTTGATTTTGTTTTTGAGATACAGGAGCTTGAACCCAGGGCCTTGCACATGCTAGGCGAGCACTCTACCACTGAGCCACACCCTCAGCCCACTGTTTGTCCATTCAAAATAGCAACAGCATACACTGATGTCCATCGGCTGCCCTGTGATTTCTCTTAATGCCTGGGTTTTGCTAGCATCAAATGCCTGTAAAAGTTAAAAACCACAATTTCAGATTCTCCCAGCATGATTGTGGCACTTGTGGGTACTGAAGAGTTTGTAGGAACAGAGGGCAGACTGGCGTGGTGGGCATTTGGAGTGGGACAGAGAGAAGCTTCAGAAGGTTCAGACTTTATACATCCATGCTTTCCTTGTATGTGAGGTACATGTATAAAAGGGGCATGGAGGGAGAGAGAGAGAGACAGACAGACAGAAAGAAAGAGAGAGAGAGGAGGGAAGGAAAGAGAGGAGCACAAAGAGCAACCATTTCTGTGGGAATTGCACAGGCTTATGACTTTACAGGATGCTTCTGCAGATGGTGTTTGAGGTACAAGGGGCCTGGCTGTTGCCAGAGTCAGCTAAGGGGAAGGAGATAATGACATTTAGTGATGAGCTTTTAAATAAAAAGGAGTAACATTATTCCATAGCATGTCAGCTGAAAAGTGGCAAGGGCAGATAATTGAGATATACCACGTAATTTAGCAGTCACTCTCCTGAGTCAAAACCAAACCAAGCCACAGCACACCACTCTGGCTTCCTCTAAGCTAGTGTTAGACCAAGAAGAAGAATAAAAATTATGGCGAGGGAGAGGCGAGCACAGACTAATGCATGATAGAAAGGGATAGTAAGGTTCCTTAGGCAGTACCCTTTCTTTAGTGAGCCACCAGCACCACCTTAGCTGTGAAATTTCCAGGACCCAGTTTACGACCTTTCAGCTAAACATGGCAGTCCTCTCCTGTATGAGTTGAAACCTGTCGTCTGGGTGATGTGATTCTAGTTTTGAGCAAGTCTTTACTCTGTTATAACCTCCCGACTTGAAGGCCATTCTCACAGTGACATGGAATAGGCCTGGGCTAAATAAAACCTCTTCTCTGGCCACGTTTTCTGCCTCATCTTGACATTCCCCTCTGGCAGTTTTGTGCAACGTTTTACTAAAAATTAAATGGACCTCTTTCCCACGAGTCCACATAGCAAACAGTCTGAGAGAAACTGAGGACACATTTTAGATAATTCATTCTCTCAGAACATTTCCTCAGCATGGGCTAGTTCTTACGGCTTCACCGTGGGTCTGGGGGGCGACAAGGCACCTGGTCCACTCCAGTCAGTGCTTTTACAATAGGGAAGGCTGGCCGGGGAGGCAATGTCCATCTTTCACAGCCAGTTCTTTCTAGTCGTGGTGAGACCTCAAAGCCAGACCTTTCACCTAGCAGAATGTCCTTATTGATCTCTGTATTGGGACTAGAAATAAGCTGTATCTTCACACTCATGGTTAATCCACCTGACTCCAGTTCTGCCTATTAGCCCTGCTATGCTGGAAATGTGCTGTGTGTTAAGAATGCCTTTGGCCCACCTCCCACGAGAGCCAGCCACAAAGAACAAAACAAACACGGACACAATAAGTATAAATATAAATTTCCATATGATTTATTGTTGTTCCTTGTACGTAAGAAACAGTAATATACAAGTTACACTGCTTTAGAATGTAAAATGGATAAAAATGTGTACAAAAAAGCACGTTCCTAGAAAAAAGGGTATTGGCAAATAGTAAAAACTGGGAAGTAAAAAGCAAAAATGAAAACAAAACCAAAGAAACAAACTAAAACAAAACAAGAAAAACCAACATTTCTTCAGTGTGCAAACATATAAAAATAGAAATACTAACTCTACAGGCAGTATTTCCTGATAAATTATTTAAATAGCATATCTACATAGTCTGAGATCTCTATTCCAATGGCAATGATAAAATAATTTATAAAAATAAAGCAACGGTGTACAAGATGATAGAACAAAACCAGAACTTTGAGAAGTTGTATTTTAACATTTCAAAGCTGTTTCTTTATTGGGATCATCCTCTGCAGAGGATTTTTATGCTATATACAACACCGACTTTTTAGACATGACAGTAGTTTTAAGTTTATTGACACTTAAACTCTTTCTACTTGATCCAAAATTCTTTACTCAGTCACACAACAAATGAGGTAATATTTGTATATAAGTTCCACCTTTGTCTCTTGGGAAAATGAAAAACAAAAAAGGTGATTATGTTTTCTTCTCCAGGGAAATAGGCATGAGGGGCAGCGGGGACTAGCCTTAGAGTGCCCGTGGTCTCCTTTATAAGGAGAAACACGTGCAAATGGGTAGCCACCGAATTCCACTTGAAAAGATAGAGAAAACAAAGGGGGAGAAGCCAAAGGAGTTCAAATCATTCACTCTAAGCCTGAAAGTGAAAGGCAGCAGCTTCTGCTGGTTTTCCACACACTAGTTTTGGAGAGATTTGCTGATCTGCCTCAGCTACCTGCTCGCAAACATTTGCCATATGCAATGTAATTCCAGGTAGAACAGGGTTAATAAATAATCTGTATTTACAGTCTTACAGTCATAAAGACTCACTATGAAGGAGATTCAGATAGTCCCGTGCTCCGTGCTTCAGTACAATCCTTCAGACGGGTCCTCCAGAACAGGGAGGAAAAAAAAATAAATATATTACATCGGTAAAGCGCTTGTTAAACAAAAACCAGAAGAGAAGTGGAAAACTCCATGGAAAGTGAGGAAAAAAAAAAAAAAGGAATGTTGAAGTTAAGTTGATAGAGATTTTGTGCCTTTCTAACCATAACATAAAGGCATACTGCCCCTCCTGAGGAGGCAGCGAGAGCTCACTGAGGTGGTGGGGTTCTCCTGCTGGCCTGCTACATGTGCACGCTGGACGTGCAGAATAAACCAACAGTTCCAGCTCGACCAGCCAAGGGCAGCCAGCACAGCCTTACCCTTCTGACCCCTACTCTGGCCACTGCAGGTGACGTGTGTGAGAAGCGCCCAAAGGGAGGAAGTCCGGAAGCCAGGCCTTAACCTCCCTTCCCTGTTCACTCAAGTGCCTGCATCGATGGCTGGGTTAATCAGCTCACACCATCAGCATAAGGAAATGATTTAGTACCGACCAAGTTAACAGCTCCTCCTAGAAACATAAGATTTTCTTCAGACAGTTGTGTCTTGGCTATGCACCCTCCCTGTGCTTTGGTTCCCGCCTCCCACTCCTGAGGACCTACGCCAGGGGCGGTTTGGCGGGGAGGCCTTCTTTCTGACATGCCTGAAGCTGCTTCTGAGTGTGCTGCTCAGAGGTGACCTCACAGAAGCCCTGGCTCTGTGAAGAAGGCAGAGTGGAGCGGGCACCTTCCCAGCGGGAAGCAAATAGACGCTTCTGCTTTTACAAAAGCAAACCAAAGTAATTCTTCATGTTCTTGGAAGATGCGTTCTCATTCGTTAAGGGCCGAGTGCTGAGTCTGGGTTTGAAAACTGCATTTTCTTGAGGCAGGTCACATGCTCTACAAGTCCACACTATGCAAGAAGAGAAGCAAGGAAGGCGAGAAGTGATCCTGGCGGGGAAGGGGGGGGGGCGTTCTTTAGCCCTTGGCTCCAGAAGGTGCAATGCCAGCGCTGGCTACAATTGGCAGCTAACGATTAGGAATCTGTTAAATAAACAAAGATGAGTATTAATGAGAGCTAATCCGCAAGCACGCCCTCATCTTAGTATAATCACCAGATGAGCAAGTCAGTCAGGGCTAACTCTCTAGCTTTGACAGGGACGGACTCATGAGTCCCTATCCCGGCCCCATCCACATTAGCATGGCTACTGGTGTCATGCTTGCTTGGGTCATGTTTAGGTAGCCATGTTGCCAAGACTTTGCTCTTGATACCTTTGGGCTTGCAGACAATGGACTCAGTAAACACGTACTAAACGCATCTTCTGTGGCAGCTCCAACACTAGACTCAGGGTTTAGGTAATCCCGTGAAGAAAATGGAGGCAGCAAAGCTAAGGCTTAGTGAAAATTAATCCCCTCTCTGTTCTTGGTCTTGAAAGAGACAGGCAGTGCTTGTGATGGCATGAATAAAACCACAAGCCAAGTGTGAGAGATATAAACACACACAACTTTTGAGTGTTAGCAGCAAGGGCCAATGCTTGTAGCTACTTGTTTAGTGTCTGCCTCTGACTTATATAGGAAAAGCTCGGAGACTCCTGGGCAAACTAATATTCCTGATAGGGAATCAGGATTTTATAGACATTCTCATGGTTAGCATTTTATCCACAAAAGCAAAATAGACATGACTAGCCCTATCCCCAACATAGTCTTTACATGAGACCCTTCTGTCACTGTCATCCTTATTAATCTGGAGACACATTGACTACATTCACCAGTGTCGCTCCTACCTCGGCACTCGTATTTCATGTCTGAGAAGAACACCATTTCTTGAGAGAAGACAAACAGGCCTAGTCTACCGCCAGCGTAAGTTTTGTCATAGATGGGTCCTGAGTCGGCCATGATTTTCTTTCCTTCATACATCACCACTCTGCACAGGGGGGAGAAAAGATCTTCTTCATGAGACTGCTACTTCTTGGTCTTATCTTTTGAGCCTATTACGTGTGACTGCAGCGAAATTTAATCACGGCAATCTTACCTGATAAAGCCTGTCTTTGGCCTGTGGCTGAGGCGCCATCTGTAAGCGGTGAAGTCTTTCCAGCCTATGTGACGAGGGTCATGCCACAGGGTGCGCACCTGAAGGAAAAGGACCAGAAAAGGTTGAAACACAGCTCCCTCTGAAGGTTCATATTTCATTCCACAAGAACCTGCTTAAAAGGCACCGAGACAACCTATATTTGGAGAGCGGGCAGTGTAGAGTTTCCCCCAAGGCATCTCCCATTTATGGGTATAAGCAGAGAAGAGAAAAGGCAAGGAAGGTTTTGTTTAAGTGGCCGATGCTGCCTGTGGAGTTCAATCAGAGCGCACTCTCTCCTAGCACACTATTATAGCTTTGTCCCGTGGTTCATGAGGCTGGGCATTTGACTGCTGTGACTCTTTCAGGGGAACTTGGCCAAAGCACTATCTCCCATGCTCCCCAAGGGCCCATCGATTGTCCCTTTTAGACGACGTGGCTTCTTACCTGGCCAGGGGTGTTTCCTGTGTGCCACAAAGCATTCCTCAGGTGCTCGCCAGGCCCTGTGGTGGAATTCACAACCTTTACAGACAGGCCGGAGTATCCCTGAGCCCTTGTGGGGTTGGTGTCCCAGTAGGACTGGGTGACTTGTTTCCACATCACAACGTAGAAGCGGCTGCTGGACTGGTAGCCGAACACAAAGCCAGCGTAGTCATCGTCTCTCTCAGTGTTGATGAAGAAGGTTCCACTGAAGTCCACGGCATTAAACTCGTCATAACCTGGAAGGCAAGGCCAGCGTCAGATTAAAGACTGTGGCTTCTATGGCGTTCCCCACAATGCTCCCAGATGTCCTGAGTGGCCAAAGGCCATAGGTGTGATTCTCAGATTTCATATTTGCCCCCCTCCTGGCATATTCCCACCTGGATCGAAGGAGCTCATTGCTTACCCACAGCAAGGCCAGGATCACAGTTGACAGTCTGGACAAGCTCTTTGCCCTGATGGCGCACAACCCAGTTAGGGTCATTTTGGGAGGTCCCTTTGGGATCTAGAGGAATCATCTGGAACCGGCGGAAATCGGTTTCACTGATGGCAACATTTTCAGGGCAGATGTCATCAATGTCTGGCACATTGTCATGGTCAAAGTCGTCTTTGCAGGCATCACCTCGGCCATCACCTAGGGTCAAAGAGGGTGAAAGTTCAGTGAAATTCTGAAATGCTATTATGAGTGGGTCACAAGTTCACTATCTTGTCAAAAAACTGGTGTCTTGTTGCTTTGCCCTTTCAGATACTCCGTTCTCACGCCTTCCATCTAGACAGCTGAGATGCTAAGCTTGTCAGTAAGGGCCACAGGGACTCACCATCAGAGTCCTTCTGGTCAGGGTTGGGCACCAGCCTGCAGTTGTCCTTGTCATCAGGGATGCCATCGTTGTCGTCATCATGGTCACAGGCATCGCCTTTGCCGTCCTTATCATGGTCGGCCTGATTGGCATTAGGCACATAAGGACAATTGTCCAGATTGTTCTGGTGGCCATCTTCATCAATGTCCTGATTGTTGTCACAAGTGTCTCCTATGCGGTCTGAGTCAGAGTCCAGCTGCAAGAGAGGCGTCAACAGTGGGTGAATCAAACTTCTACTCCAGGCCCGGAATCATGACAGCGGTCTCTTCAGACTGTCTGCATAATGTGTACGAGACATCAACCACTTTTTAACTTAAAAAAAAAAAAGCATTTGCCTTTCTTCATCTATTTCATAAAGATTTCATCTTTTGGCTCAGATAAAGTCAAACTCTGAATTTTTTCCCAACAGACTTTCCCAGAGTTCTTAGCATTCAGTATGTGTGAGGTGCTTAGGGACGGGTTATAGAAAAACCGGATGCTCTCTTGCCAGCATTTCTGTCATTGCTTTTGAGATTTTTGCATGATGTTTGAATTTGCTTATAGGAGTTATTCTAGTCTGAGGAATCAAAAACCCACTCAGTGAGGTAAATGCTACTGAAGATATCTAATGTCTGGTAGACTCAAACTCAAAGCAGGAGATCTCAGTGCCACATGACCTGCAGCTAACACAGGTCACACACAGTTTCCTGTCCTGATGGCTTGATGTCATCTCGCTGTTAGCATGATACAACTTCACAAGGATAAGTATTAGGAGAAACTTCAATTCTCTTTTCTCTAATCTTTAGGAAAACATTCTATGCAAATTTCTGATTTCTAATAGGCCTTTTAGAACCATCGTTTGAGGAAAAAGAAAAATCAATTTACTTTATTCCTGGAAAGCCATGATGCACAGCGACTAAAAGGGAAACTCTCTGATATTGGAAGCCTATGGATTAACTCCCGATTGTCACACCTACAGCGTGGTGAGGAGGAGACTGGGAGCCTGGGTTTAATGGGAGAATGGGAAACACTAGACTCATCCAGCGTTGAGCATTTTAGTGTTTTCTCACTACATGCTGTTCCTAGCCATCGCATAGGTGTTTTCTTCTGCTTCTGGATACTGCCTTCCTCTTGGTTTTACCTGCTTGGATATGACCATAGAACTGGCAGCCTCAGCTCTTTGTTTTGTGTAATTTATCTTGACGGCGCTCACAAGACTGAGGTTACAAGATTTCTACACTAACCCCTGCAAGTGTTTGCCAAGGGCTCACGTCAGGCAAACTCTTTACAGCCACGCATTGCATATGGCTCTGGGGGTCCTGGGAACCCTAGTAATGGCAGGGTCTTGGAATCTATTGAACTCACTTCACTCTTGGAAAGGCTTAGAAAGGGAGACACAGTACCTCACTATCAGAGAGATGCTGCTAGAGTTCACCTACCTGGTCTGGGTTGTGCTCCAGGGGGCAGTTGTCACACTGATCTCCAACCCCATCCATGTCAGTGTCCCTCTGGTCCACATTGTAAACATACTGGCAGTTGTCTCGCTCATTGAGGATTCCTAGGGAGGGGGTGCACATGAGAGCTGAGTCCTGTAGCCCCACATAAATGACACATTCACAGCCACTGAGTAAGCTGTGCGTGTCTCTGTCCCTGCTGCCAAGCCAGGGGCTGCCTCACCATCTCCATCGATGTCCACAGCACAGGCATCTCCCTCCCCATTGTTGTCTGTGTCGGCCTGGTCAGGGTTGTGGTTGTAGGGGCAGTTGTCACAGCGGTCTCCCACATCATCTCTGTCGTAGTCATACTGGGCTGGGTTATAATGGAATGGACAGTTGTCCTGCAAAGAGGAGAAATGGATGCTCAGCTGATGCCTTCAACCCTATACATGGTAGTATAAACCCTCAAAGATCTGCAGTAGTCATTTTGTACTTGGTCAATATGCTGAGCATTCAGCGTAAGTAAAATTCCAAGACAGGATGACACGATGGATGAAAACTAGATTATTTTTGGTTACAATTTAGAGAAATATGTAGACATATAAGATATACATATATAGGCATAAACACTATCTCTGCTTTCATTATAAAAATACATTCATTTAGGCAGTATATCTGAATGCCATTGTATGCACTATGATTTCCCAAACTGGAGGAGTTTGTGGTGAAAAGCTAAAACTCTTACTTTAACAATTCTTTCAGTATCATCTGTGTCCTCAAATTACTGAGACACGCTGACAAGTTTCCATTTATTCTCTATCTCAGTTTGGCCTGTGTTTTTGCTACAACTCTGCAATGCTCTTGCACCCCAGTGTCCCAGGCTGTCATTGTGCCGCAAGGATGAAGGAGGAATGGAGAGTTTTGTCCCTACCCTGTCATCTGGGATTTTGTCGTTGTCGTCGTCATCATCACAGGCATCACCAATTCCATCTTTGTCATAATCTTCCTGCCCTGAGTTGGGAAGGTTGGGGCAGTTGTCCTGAGAAAAAGGAGACGTATGTGACAGCTACAAGTTAGCATTCCTTTGCTTGACACACAATAGGGGTCACACCGGCATGGCCCCTATATCTATATCTATATCTATATCTATATCTATATCTATATCTATATCTATATCTATATCTACATCTATTCTATCCAAATAGAATGCTCAGGTGCAGGCCAGTTTTTATGAGAAGGTGAGGCTATGAAATACATCATGGCGTGTGTATAAAGTTAGGTAGTTTGTATAAAGCTCTAGGCTCCATACATGCTGTGAACACAAGTCCGACTCTGCAAGATGCCAGTAGAGCAGTCTTTCTGGATAAAAGAATTGAGACTCTGGGATACAAATGCCAAAAGGGTCTGTCTTGTTCATGACCTTTGCACCAAATGACTCCATGCTAGTGAGAGTTGATGCCTTTCTGCCTTTGGGAGGTTCAATCTTTGTTTCATTTTCAGTTTTGTAACATTCAGGACTCCTTGCCACATTTCTGAGAGGGAAGCCCACGAGGGAAGCTGGCCGTACCTTTTTGCAGTGGTAAGTTGCATTGGCCACACACACCAGGTCCTCATTAGGCCAGCCATCGAGGTCTGTGTCCTCTCCACAGATGATGCCATTGCCTGCGTAGCCAGGCTTGCACTCACAGCGGTACATGGGGTCACTGTAGTGACCCAGGTAGTTGCACTTGGCATTCTTGTTGCAGTCATGTGTCCCATCCGTGCAGGGGTTTCGAGGCTTGCACACCTGAGGGTACAGCATCCCAATGCTATCACGGAATGTTTAAAAGTCCCAAGACACCATAGAGTCCAGCTCCCTCCCATCCTGATGGAAACAGAGGCCCCATTTGGGAGAAAGCTGGTATTCTTCTGCTCCCTCTCCATACTCTCTGAGGCTATGCAGGCTATTAGTAAATGCTGTTTTACACTGAATTTTATTGGAACTTCTCAGTATGTGTAAGCCTATCTGATCACAGTTTCTTTCAGCACAACATTTTCAAAGATATTGGCTGCCCAGTCATTCATCAAAGACTGTGTTCGGTGCCCTCACTGTTTGTCTGCTGTTTGGTCAAGGACAGCCTTCTTCTACTCTGGCCTGCTTGTCTACTGTACCTGTTTGTTGGCCATGGCATGTTCGATACCTCGGCCAAAGGGCTGTGGGCCTGTGAATCTTGGTGGGCAGGGCAGGCAATTGTAGCCAGGGTCTGTGTTCTTACACCGATGTTCTCCGTTGTGATTGAAGCAGGCATCGGGCACTTCTTTGCACTATGGAAGAAATGAGCATTTGCTTAAAACTTGGAAGATGATGTTTTATGGAAGGGCCCTCAGCCAAGTTAGCGGCTTTCCTCATTCTGGTAAGAGAGCCCTGGTTGCTTACCTCATCGACGTCTTTGCACTGGATGCCATTTCCACTGTAGCCAGGCGGACATGCACCACATTTCCAGCTCCCATCGGGATAGCTAGTACACTGGGTACCAGCAAAGCAGGGATTGGACAGGCATCCATCTGAGATGAGGTAAGAGACAGGGTAAGTGGTTGGGTCTAAGTTGTTATTTAAACATGACACAAAATAAGACATTGCAGGGTCTTTGTTACCGGTAATGGCCCCCTGGGTCTTTCAGTAATCAGACCCACCAGGACCAACGAAAGCTGGACCCCCACCCCAACCAGTGAGTGCTGACTGTGTTACTCATAACATAGAATGCTCCCAGGGTGGTTTTTGTCCCTGGCTTCACAGCTTACCAATTGGACAGTCTTGCTTATTGCAAACTTGATTTTCTGTCACGTCACCAACACAGTCTTTGCCTCCGAACTGGGGTGTGGGGTTGTTACAGAGTCGGCTGCGTCTCTGCACTCCTCCTCCACAAGTGACAGAGCAGATGTCCCATAGTGACCAGGGACCCCAGCCTCCATTGACTGCAAGAAAATCAGTCACGTGTAAACAATTAAGTTTTCAGGTGTCTTATCTGTCCCAGCAGCCTGTTCTGGGCCTGTTAGAAATGCCTCCTAACCTGACCCATGGGAAGAATGTTTGGGAATTAGGGAGGGTTGAAATGGTTTTCTTTCTGTTTTTCATTAAAAGAAGCTGCTGACCACGCAAGACTTTATTTCTGTTTGTTTCTTTAGTGAGTGTGCTCTCCATGCTCCATGGTCCACTGAACTAACTGGAGGCCGCAGATAGCAGGCAACCAGCTAGGCAGAGCTACCTCCCCAAGTGTCCCCGGGTCAGGCCACACTTACTTGGGCAGGCATCTTTCTTGCAGGCTTTGGTCTCCCGAGCTTCACCTTCACAGGGCTTCCCGTTCATCTGGGGGCTGGGGGAGTTGCAGAGCCGGATCCTTGTGATCACACCATCCCCGCAGGTCACGGAACAGGACGACCATGGGGACCAGTGACTCCAGCCACCATCCTGCTTAACTGAAATGGCAAAGCTGATGGTCACAAGTGGTGCTGCTTTGGAGGGGGCCACAAAGAAAGTCTCAACACCCAGTGATTCCAGCAGGTCATCAATGGCAACCTAAACTAGTGTGTAGTAGAAACTGGCTATTGCCACATCAGTGTCAATGGAGAAACTCTCACAGGAAGCATAGTATTTGACTGTCAATAGCCTGGCGTTTGTAGGTCACTGTGCAAGAGCCAAACTCTATTCTAATTGTTTTACGTGCATTATCTAGAGAAAAATGCCTAGAATAACTTGGTCAAGAATGACCATTAGTCCCATGTTATAGATGATAGGGGGTGAGCGGAGGGTTGAGGGAGTGGGGAGGGGAGTGCTCAGGGAAGGAAGGTCACGCTCAAGCATGCAGAGGTTGGGAGTGTAATTGAGACTCAGATTCCAAGCGCAGAACCTGTGCCCTCAGGCTGCTTGCTATGGGATTGCTCTTGATGGTGACAGCATCGAGAGGAGAGATCACCCCTTAGCGGCTATGACACTTACATCTTTTGTCGCACTCCTGAATGTGGCAGGTCCTTGTCTGTACGGAAGAGCCCTCGCATCTGTTGTTGAGGCTGTCACAGGATCGACCACGTTGCTGAATCCCATTGCCACACGTGGCAGAACAGGTGGTCCACTCAGACCAGGGAGACCAGCCATCGTCAGCAGAGTCACTGGCTGTGGGGAGGAAGGAACGAGGAATGAGGGCGCTTAGCATCTCTCACGTCTAAGACAAATTGCTTTTTAGAGGGCCCTGTTTAGGGTCCTTCATTGCCAGAGGTTGCAGAGCAGCAGGTTTCTTTTTAAAATCCTTTTTCCATGCTCCTAGCTTATTGAAAGTATCATGAACAAATTGTTCACATTTATGGATACACCAGAGGCTTGGCTACACAAGTCTGTTGTGGCATAGTAATGAGAGTGGGGCTGATTCACACGCCCGTCATTTACAGGCTTTTGTGTGGTGCTGACGATCTACCCTCCCGGAAATTCAACAGTTGCTGTCAATTTTCCAGTGGATAATTTTTTTCTAACAGAAAGATCAACTAGCTTAAGCCTGCCACCGTATTCATCTCCGCTCCTCAGAGCATCACATCAGAATCCATAAATGTTGCCAAGATTATTCATTATTGCCTATGCTATAACCAGATGGGTGGTAAAGATTTGGTCCCCTCAGAGGTTTGGGCTCTGTACAATAGACCAACTGATAGTTAGTTACCTAAGTCTATCTGCAAGAATCTGACTAGAAATGTCTGATGGAGTTGTGAGGGGCTGGGCTCTGGTGCTGTGCCAGCTGTCAGGATGCTCCCAACCTTAGGCAGCCACCGAGGGATGGTTACACCATTTTAGGGACTTACGCCAACACCGTGGGCAGCATTCTCCATCAGGAACAGTGGCATTGGAGCAGGGCATGACGGGGCACAACACCTTTTTGCAGATGGTAACTGAGTTCTGCAAGGCAAGAGGAGGAGAGGGAAATACGTTACCAAGCACGTTACAAAGAGGACCTTTCTGTGACATTTTCACTCAGGCAGTTTTTAATGGGAGGGATGTCCCTCTGCTGGAACCATAGTACTCACCGTCACATAGTTCCAGGGCTAATTGGCACTCCATTCTTTGGGAAAGTTCTTTTTAAACTGCTACTCAGGCAGGTGTGGAAGTTACAGAAGAATGCATTTGTATAAGGGAAACCAAATTTTGTATTGATGTCATTCACATATGTAGATGTCATATATCAAATGTAGGTATGGCTTTATCACATATTGGAGAAAGATGGGGACTTAATGGAAGTTGTGTCTCAAATTCAGTGGTCAGTGGTTTGCATTTAAATTTTGCTTTTCCTGGGGAGCTAGAGATCTGAGCAGCGTCAGAAGAACCTCCCTGCCAGCGCTGAATACAAATCAGGGCTGGTCAAAAAAAGAAGGCCCTAAGCAGGCTTTATGCACCTGACATTCAATCCTGGGCCTTTGAACTAAAGCAGGCAAATGATCCCAATGTTTAGGCAGATTTGTTCTCTTAGCTCCTCAGCCTAGAGTATAATTAAGACTTTGACAAACCATCTGAGATTTGTAGAGGAATTTGTAGATGTCATAATTACATATTAAAGAAAAAAAATCACTTTGGCTGCTGACCAAATGTGTGTGGTCATCTGAGTATCTCCTGAAACATACGCCGCCAATTCTTATTGGTGCTTGTGAGTGTCCCTTACCTTGCAGTGACACTCGGTACAGCTATCAACAGTCCATTCCTCATTGTTTTTGTACTGGACTCCATTGTGAAAGCACAGGGGAGGCCGCCTCAGCTCACTGGCCAGCTCTTTGTTCTCTTCCGTCTGAAAGGGGAGAGTGTTCATGAGTGTCCAGTCTCCCATGAGACCACCTGTGGTGATCTTCAAGGGCTGGCAAGTGGGAGCAGAGGCCACTGACCACTTTGCGGATGCTGTCCTGGAGTGTGGTCACGATGGTGCGCAGGCCCCTGAGTTCCAGGACCATCCTGGAAAGTTCGTCGCAGGAGAGGCCGCAGATGGCTTGCAGGTCCTTTGTTTTGTGGCCTATGTAGTTGGTGCGGATAGCAGGGCTGGAGCCGTTCACCACGTTGTTGTCCAGGGTGAGGAGGATGTTGGTTGCTGCTAAGAAACAAGATGTGACACAAGGACTTCAGCACCTGACCTCACCGGTTCCCACCCTTCAGGTTCTTGGTTGTGAGCGACATTTCATTTGGGATGACAGAGCGAGCGGGTGCAGGCAAGTGGAGTGCCCTTTGAGAGTCATTTTTTATACCTCAACTGTGTCCCCCTGGGATGTTGTGTATCAGCCCCCCGCCCCCGCCCACGGATTACATTTCTCAGGGTGTTTTTGGTGGGACTCCCCAGAATTCTCCAAATCTTAAGCACACAGTGGCACTCACCGCTGGAGCAGCCTTTGTTCCTGAGAATGTCTTCTGGGGTGGTTCCAAAGACAAATCTTACGTTCTGCAGCACCCCCTGTGGGCAGAGGACACACTTACTGTAAAAGGCTGGGAGTGGGGGCGGGGTGGGGGTGGGGCGGGGGCGGGGAAGCCCGTCTCATTCTGCTTGGAAAAGCCTGTGGCTAGTGCTCAGAAAGTTTAAAAGAACTGCTTTAGGATCGCCCTGCCAACAATTCAGACAGGCGTAAATTGCCAGAGAACTTCAAAATCCTAATTGTGTCTTCCGCCCGCTTGAGCTTTTTTTTTTTTTTTTTTTTTTTACAAAGAACCTGGTTATGGGGCTGCTTGGTGCACACAGGAAGTGGAATCTTTATCCCAAGTCTAGAGGACGAGATACTCTCTCTAGGGTCAAAGAGTTAATGTGGGAGTTCAAAGCCACGCTTGTAAAAATAAAATCTGAAAGTTAAGGCAAGGAAGAAGTCACAGCAGCACCGAGCAAGCTGTTTCTCCTGCCTTGGACCCATACTGAAAGCATCCAGAACACCCGACCAGGGACTCGAATACTGACAAAATATCCTTTTCAAGCCATATTCAAATTGGTGGGTACATTTGATACAAGTTATTTTTCTAGGAGCATAAGGAGTGTCCCATACTGATACAGGCTGAGCTGAATAGGAAAATTATTTCTTATCTCTCCGGGTAGCTAGGAAAGCATGGTTCTCAGGCCCGGCATCATTACAACGTATTTCTTATTCTAAATGAAGTTTCTCAGGCCCAGTCACCTGACCTACCCAGTTTGAAAAACCCTGTAGTTTGGGAGCATCGGTAAATGATTTAACCAACCTTCTGGGGGTGGGGTGGGGGTGTCTATCTGCTCCTCTCTTCATTTGAGAATAGATGGCCCTTGTGACAGGTAAGAAGATTTACCTGAAAGTTGTTATTGGCATCTCCCTTTGCAATGCGGAGCCTGGCGACACTGGCCAGGTCCTTGGTGAAAATACTCTGGATGGGAACGTCAAGTTCTGCGCTCTCCATCTTCTCACAGTCAACGTAGAGCTGCGCCCGGTCTTCTTGCACGAACAGTGTGATGCTCTTCCACTGGCCAGTGGCCAGGAAAGCTTCATCCACCGACACGACTTGGCGCTTCCCCAGCAGGCTCAGAATCAGGTCCAGTGTGCCGGTTTCGCCGTTGGAGACCACGCTGAAGATCTGGCCAGTATTGTCTTTGCGTTCCACGGCCAGGAGTGTGCCATGGGTCTTCTTCATCTGCCTCAAGGAAGCCAGGAAGATGAAGCCTTTGTCTGCCCACACGGCATCCAGTAGGTCTTGGAACTTGTTATCTGGCACTGGGGGGATCAGGTTGGCATTCTCAATCCGGAAGGCTGGGCTGGACGCATCTGGGCCCTTCACCAGACGCCGCCCGGGGCCCCTGCGGGCAGCTCCAGTGAGTTCAAAGATGTCAAACACACCGTTGTCTCCCCCGGATTCTGTAAGGCAGAAGACAATCAACTTTTTAGGCTGGGTGTAGGGATTCTGGCTGTGAGGGGGCGAAGTGAGAACTCTAGGCAATCCATGGGCAGTAAGGGCTCAGAGGAAACACACGGAGAGCAGGAAGGGTTCACCTGAGCTAGCTTGCATGGCAAACCCTCGCCCCCAGCGAGAGAAAGAGAGAGGGGCGTAGGGGGCTGGAGGGGGGGGGAGGAGAATCTCTCAGACTCACCTGGAATGCGGTTGCTTCCACACACTTGCAACAGGAACAGGACACCTAGTCCCCAGACAAGCTCCATGGTGGAGCCTTTGTGCCCAGCAGGGAGCCTGGAGCAAGAAACACAGGTGGCCAGAGTCAGAGACCAGAAAGCAAGGTGGGAGGGCAGAAGTGTGTGTGTGTGTGTGTGTGTGTGTGTGTGTGTGTGTCATTGACCCTATCTGTGTTGAAAAGAAAGGCAAACAGATTTACTTTCCTGAGGGCATCCAGTAAAAGCTAAGAGTGCCAGAGGCATGGAATTGTGGTGTTCAAGGATGAGGGGCATAAAGTGACTTGGAGGTTTCCCTTGCAGAGTCCTTTAGACACGACTACAGAATGTATTTGGGGACAGGAATAGCAAAGTCCAGGGGTAAACTGAAGACTACTAGATGAGAACATTTTGGGGTGCCTTGGAGGTATTGTTTGTGAACCCTAGGGTAGGAGAGAACCGGCTCCGGAAAGTTCTTTTCAGCGGCTAGATGGGGCACAGTAAAGGCCAGGTAGGGAAAGCAAAGGGGGTAGGAGGTGGGGATTCGCTGTCTCCAGCCTCAGGTGGCAGGCGGCGGCGGCGGGTGGGGAGGTGGCTTACCTGAGTGTACCGGGGCTCAGTAGCCGGGAGTCGTGGCAAAAGTTCAGCGAAGGACAAGGACGGCGAGTCCGGTGGAAACTCTGGGGCGCCCGGGGCGCCCGGAAAGACGGTGCTGGGACTGGGTAGCTGCGTTGGAATTGCCTGCAGAAGTCCGATGATGCCGGCTGACTCTGCGCAGTGGCTGCCTCAACCTAGGAACCCTGGACCTTTTAAAGAGGTGCTCGCATTCCTGGGAATCGCTCTGGCCAATGGGCGTCTGGGCAGGAAGCGGGAGGGGGGTGACGGGAGGGGGACTGGTTCCTCTCTCCGCACCCCCCTCGTTGCCTGGCGCGCAGCTCGCTGGCTGAAAGTCAAGGGGGGAAGGGGGAGGACACCGATCAGGCGCAGGAACCCTGGAACTTCTCAGAAAAATAGATCTCCTCCCACGCAGCCCTGGCGTACTCCGGCGCAGCGCTTAGGATCTTGCGCCATGCGGGCTGGACGGGCTCTGCATGAGGGTCTGCAAACGCGAAGCTCCTTTGGGGACCACCTAAGACCTTTTAGCAGGGCTTTCATTCAAGCTCATCTCCTTGAATATTTTGATGACGGAGACGCTTGGGGATTGAGACAATCTGCTTTAAAAATAAAAGTGAAGAGGGCCGTGGGTGAAGGGTCGGAAGCTTCCTCCTGGTCTATCCTGGTGGAGTGGGGGATCCCTCGTCATCTGTACTTTGCGCCCCACTCCTGGCCCCCGCACGCCTGTCTTCCTTCTGGCTTACTAAGGGTGGCAGTGCTTGGGCAGGGCCAGCGGGACTGTGCACCAAGGTTGCCATCCCACTAAGTTCAGAGTTCTTCCCCAGTTCTACTGTGCCCCCGCTAGGGGGCGGTATACGTATTCTGATTTAGGGGATTCCTCCACAGAGTTTCTAGTGGCATTTTAAGGAAACAAATTCGTACCCAGCGCTCTCAAGGCAAAACTGAAATTGTGTCTTGAAAAACAGTTTTGTGCCCACTCGTGTCACTTAACGTGACTCCTGATTGGAGAGTTTGCTGAACCATTTGGCTTCAGGATCTTACACTATGTACAGAACCGACCCGTAGAGCAATAAATTACTCTCTGCCTATTATTTTATTTCCCATCTCTGTCCCTAAACGTTCTTTTCATTTCTCGGCTCCCGAAACCAAGGTGTGGGTTACATTTCTGTGGGTATACACATTTCCATGAGCAGGCTACTGCCTGATGCTTCTGTCTCTGAAGTCTGGTCTCCATGCCACCGAGCCCAAGCCAAGATGACTCCAGCCTCCTGGAATTCCATTCATCTCTTTGGAAAGGGACGTCAGTGGCAACGCTTCCCCAGCTGCGTCCTGCGTGAACACGCTTGGCCCTGAGTCCAGAGACCCAGGTAAAAGCATCACCAAATAAGGATCTTGGCAGAGTCGGGTGGATGCAGGCTGAGCGACCGCTGGAACAACCGTCCCGTCCCCCCCCCCCCCCCCCCCCGCCTTCCCCCCTTATCAATTACACCTGGCTTAACTCCCAACTCTTGGAAACACCCACGACTTCATGCTCATCAAAGAGCAATTTCACTTTTCTTGTGTGGGAGTGTATGTGTGTGTGTGCGCGCACTTGCAGGGAGGGGCTTACAGAGTGTTTCCTAGTTACCCACAGTACACAGCTGCACAGCTAGTGCCTCTTGTAGATAAGTATGTTCCTAAGATGTGTTTGTTTATTGGACTTCAGATGCTCAGAGCCAGGAGTAGAAGCCTCTACTGGGTGATGAGTCAAGTTAGATTCCAGTCCTTGAAGCCGGGCACTGACTCATTGGCATAGTCTGAAGATTCTGGAATCTGCACCCATGCTTGTTCTTCATTTCCGGTTCTTTCCTCAGGTCCCCTTTGCTCTGCGAAAGGTGATTGCTTTACATTTCCCGTTCAGCACTAATTCTTCCTGCTGGGGGCCCTTAGGAACTAACTGTTCCTGGACGAGGGCTGGTAACCATCCTGGGACTGTTATCATGGAGATGAACGAAAGAGCCCCACAGGCAAGAGCGTCTCCTTGTGACCCACCCACTTCCCTAGGCCCAGCCACGCCACACCCCACCCCACCACACCACACCACACCACAATCAGTGCTGATGGAACAGGAGCAAGCAGATTCTGTCGGTTCAGGCCATGTGCTGCCCAGACTGAGGGGTGTGGGCAGCTTGTAGCTTGGCTTCTTCAACAACTCAAGATGAGTTTTGACCTCCTCTATGCTTTTCAGATACGGCATTATGCTAGAGCTTTGTTGTTTATAAAAAAAAAAGCTGGCAGTGGTCTAGGAGATGTTGAATACAAACACAGAGTCTTTCCCTAAACACAACTCGACAATCCAGCTGTCCTGGTAAAAACAAGGTTTGCGGGAGATGAGGATCTCACCCATATTCCCCATCACCATGCACTGTGACCAGAGGACAGAAATTCAGCCACTGGGACATTGTAGAGAGGCATGGGAAAAGGCAGGAGCGACCTTTAATATAGGGGATAAGTCTGTGTGCATGTGTATTCTCTCTCTCTCTCTCTCTCTCTCTCTCTCTCTCTCTCTCTCTCTCCTCAATGACTAGAAACATTGACTCCTCTCCTGTTTCTGTGTCTTGTATTTGTTATTCACACTTGTTCTCCACCCTTCCTGTTGGGCCTCCTGATCCCTTGTCATAGTTCCCTTCCTACCTTCCAGCCCTTTCCGATTTAAATAGGTAGAGTCCCCGTGCTAGAGAAAATGTGACATTTGTCTTTCCAAGTGTGCCTTGTTTCAGTTAGCATAACTGTCTCTGGTTCGACCCATTTCCCTGCAAACGTCATAATTTCATTTTTCTTTATAGCTGAGTAGAATTCCCTTTGCGTATATGAACGTCATTTCCGCTTTCCATTCATCAGTTGACGGGCCTCTAGCTTGCTTCCATATCTTGGTTATTAAAGAACGTTTTCTCTCCTGTTCTCTTCTGCCCATACCTGGCTATAATCTCTTTACCTCTGTAGGGTACAGAAATAAAGGCAGGTCATAGATTAAACCTTTGATAGCCTCCTCACTTATTTCGTCAAATACAACACCTATTTTTTTCAAACATAAAAACTTTCTGCATATGTTGCTTTATTCTCTCTTCTTCTGTTGGCCTTAGAGATGGGGATGGCTTGTCCTTCTCAAACAGGCTTATGTGATGGGAGGCATCGGGACTCCCATGTTTCCAGTCACCATGAAGTCAGGCTTTGTTTAACACAGCTCCAATCAATTCCTCTGTGGAGTGAGATGTTAGATATTCTGCCTGAGTAGGGGTTCCCCCAGAACGTCTTGGCTTTGTGTATGAGTCACACACAAGGTTGAAAGATAACATCAAGTATCTTCCCTTATTGCTTCTCATCTTAGTCTTCGAGGCAGTCTTTATTTGAACATGGGGTGGCTCACCAACCAGCTGTCCTGATGAGCCAGTTGGCCCTTTACATCTTCTTGTCTCTGTCTCTCAGTGCTAGGATTACATCTGTCTTTACACATGGGTCCCAGGGATGCACGTTCAGGCCCTCATCTTTGCACAGCAAGCCCTTTGCTCAACGAACTATTTCCTCAGCCCAACTGAAGGGACGTTTTATACATGGCTAGCTGGAATGTAAAATGGTCCAGCCCCCCTGTGGACATCAGTGGCAGGGGGTCTTTGAAAAGCTAAAAATAGATCTACCAACTGCACCACACCCGAGTATTTACTCATGGGACTCCAAATCTACACTTGTTAAAGATGTTTACATGTCAGCATTCCTGTGGCAGCATTCACTGGAGTGACTGAACCAACCTGCATGTCCCCAAATACAGGAATGAATAAAGAAAACTGTGGCACACAAACACACTGCTACTTCTGTCAGCCGTAAAGAACAAAGTTACATCATTTATAGAAACATGGATGTAACTAGAGGCAAACTAAGGCGATTTTGGAAAGACGTATACCAAGTTCTCTCTCATATGTGGTTCCTAGATTTTATAGAGAGCCATAAAATCACATACACACACACACACACACACACACACACACACACACACACACACACACACACGACACAAAAGTAGAAATGAAATTGCCTGGAGAGAAAAGGGGAGAAGGAAGAAAATGTGGGAGAATATACCTGATGCCCATATGTTCTTGCATGAAAACATTCTTATGTACTATACTAATGATTCTTTTGAGAAGAAGTATAATCAAGTTAGTTTACTATAGAGAAAATGTGTCTGAGTTCTGCCCTTGCTTTTCTTGCTGAGACTGAAAAGGTTCTGATTATGTGACCCTCACAATAGCAGTGACTTTTGTCGTGATGAAGGACTTCCTAAGGCGAGGACTACTCACCAGAAAGCTCCAGAGATAGGTTGTGAGGTGTTTTCTGGATGATGTCCCCCCCACCTCCTACGCCCCAGGCACTGTGGATTAAGTAGTTAGTCTGCACTCTTGGAGCTGGGTCTGTCTCTGCCTAGAGACTTGGTAATTCAGTGGGTGACCTTCAGAGGTCCCTGGTAAGGGAATTCATGAATCTGAAAAAGGATGAGATGGTGGAGTTCCCAGGACTTCCACGATGGAGTTTCACTTTAGAATCGGATTAGATACAAGCTCTTTAAAGAACGGAGCCTTCCCTAAGGTTCGACGTGCTCCCCCACACCACTACTTTGTGAATGACAGTTCCTCAGAGCGCCTGAAGTCTTCACGTGTGCAGTCCAGATTAAGTGATAACTCCAAGTTTTCCGTTATTTTTCCTGGAAGAAAATGGTGAGTGTCAGTTTGAAGAGTAAGACAGGCAGACATAAAGAGTGGCCTGACCGTTGCTTGGATTGTGTGAAAGTTTCTGAAGATTGATTATGATGCAGAGGTTGGCATCCGACTGAAGTCTGGATGTAGGCCTCACATGCCACTGAAATGTGTGGGCAGTGCCCGATGACTGAGGTATTGGGCGTGTGTTTGCGGGGGCATCAATCTTTCAGAAGGCAGTTTTATCTCCTTTCTTTTCTTTTTTCTTCTCTCTCTCTCTTTCTTTCTTTCTTTTTTTTTTTTTGGTGAGATCATGCAAACTTGGATTTTGTAGAACCCTAGCCCAAAAGGACTGTCTTTTCTTCTAATTTAAGAGCCTATGGTCTGAAAAAAAAAACCCGTTTAATTTTATTATGACACTGATGGCACACATGGCTGTCCCTAGGATGAGGAGGGCAGGGAGAGCTTGGGTGTCTCTGGCTGCCCCACCCCAGCTCTCTTCTGGGTTCTCTCTGTCTCTCTTTTTCTCCTTCTCCCTCATCTTTTTCTTTTCCTCTATCTCCTCATCATGTCTCCCCCTTTTCTTTCTGTCTTTCGCCCTTCTAGTCCCCCCTTCACCTGTCTGCTGTTCTCCGTAGGATGACAACGAGGATAAAATGGAATACTAGTTATAAAGAGCTGACGGACCTAGAATCCACCTTGTTAGGTTTCCAAATGCCAGCTTTGCCTCAGAATTCTAACAACTTCCCCCCCCCATCCTTCTTTGTACCAAGATTCTAAAGCGGAGGCCATGAGAATGAGTTCATCCTTCCTGCTTCCCCAACAGGAGCTAATCCCCCTGAGATAGAGTGCCATGGCTTCCTTAAGCCAATCGCTCAAGCCTCGGCAGGAGTGAAAAGGGATATAGTAAATCGAGCTGATGAAATCTGAGTTTCAGGGCCCCTCATATGCCCAGATTCCTTCCAAGATGCCAGAGGGACTGCCGTGAAGTTTTGTAAAAGTGAGACATGCAAATCAGGCCCGTGAAGTCCACTGCTTGTCTATGTGAAGTGGCTTGCCGGCATTTATTGTTTTAGATGATAAAGATTCCTTTTGGGTTCCATGGATAAAAGCAATGAGATGGACTTTTAGGAGAAATAGCTTTTAAGAACACTGGCCACTCACTGTAGGGGGTGCTGGGATAGGAGACCCAGTAACAACCCACACACCAAAAGAGGTTCGTCACTTTTATAGACTTTATAGAGGTCTCTGACTAGAGAGAAGGCCTTCCTACATGGTGAGCACTCCTGAGGGTGCTACAAGCTAGGTGCTTAGCAGGTTAGTAAAGGTACAGAAAAGATGCAAGGCCGGAGCTCAGAGGTTGCCTTGGGGTTTGGGGTGGGAAAGAAAGTGCAGAGGGCCATTGGCCAAGCCTCCCTGCCCAAGCAGCACTGTTTTTGAGTGTGTTGAGACCTTTCTTGTTTAAAGGGGGCATGTATTTTTACCTAATGTTAAATCCATCCTTTGATATGTCTTGTGTAGAACAGAGCCTTCTCCCTAGAATCATCCTTTGGAGAAGGAGGAAAGAGACCTATTGAAGGGGGTGGGGATGGGGGGATGGGTCCGTAGGAGCTCCAGAAATCTCCAGGAACTGAAGTGTCAAGCGACGTTCAGGTTAAAATGCCCAGGGCTCCCATCTTTTCCTTTCCTGCATGTATGATGGGTACAAAAATACATATGACGCCTGGTGCTGCGTATCGGTGATCCAGCACTTGGGATGCGGGTCAGGAGGGAAGCCTAGACTGCAGAGAGACCCTGTTCCAAAAACAAAACTAAATAGACGCACACGGAATCTCTCAAAAAAAAGAATGAAACAAAAACACAACCACACCGTGGTATTAGAAGTACAGTAGACATTTCTACATGCATTTCTAATGCATTTCTAATGCATTTCTACATGCATTAGAGGGTAAAATAAGATGATGGGGAGGAAAAGTAATTCACCTGGGCTAATTACAACATGAATTGTTTACCACCAGTACCTAATTACTATGATTACTATGCAACAGAGTAACAATCAACTATGCCAATTAATATCTTAAAGTAACTTGTCTAGCTTTTACTGACTGTAACGTCACCCATGCTCTGTCTAACCTCACAGAATATGAAGGCTGAGCCCCAACCACTAACATGGTAATTAGTCTAAGACTTAAGGAGCTCTGGTTATACTGCCTCCCCTGAGGACGTGTGTCAGCCTCCTGCTCTTTACCAAGGAAAGCACATGGAGCCCACACTTTTCCCAGTTCCAGGTGAGAGTAACTTTAGGCTAATTAGTTTTAGTAAGTTGGAAGATGTGGAGCTTACCTACAGCCTATGGGATAGGTCATTATTTCTCCTTTATTTTGTGTGAGGTGCTTTCCTGAGTATGAATATACACTTTAAAACATATCCGCACTATTTAAATTTTGGAAGGATTGCTCTTCTAAATCTTTCTTTCTCCCTTTTGTCATCTGTGTTAAGAAAATACTGCAGGGCCAGGGAAGCAATTAGCCAAAGCCAGTAGTAATTAGCTTTCCCCTGTTACGGGTTCTGTGGACTGAGGTTTCCTGGATGATGGAATTTTCTGTGAGTTGTTGCTTCGTGTTTTCTTTGTTGGCAGATTTGCTGGTCACCCAGATGCCATGTTCCTTGAGTGCCTATTAGGCCAAGATTTCAAAACCTTCAGTCATGGTTCCGTGTGTGTGTGTGTGTGTGTGTGTGTGTGTGTGTGTGTGTGTGTGTGCGCGCGCATGTGTACATCTTGTTCTCAAATGCTCCATGTTTCTTTTCTAGATATTTCTGTTAGTGCAGGCTCTTCAACCTATAGCTACCTTCTGTGATTGAAAGCATGAATGAGTGAACAAATACCTAGGGTAAGCCTCTAAGCATGAGTAATAAAGGAAACGGTTGAATTCTTTTCTGTTTCAGTGTTCTTAATTGTTGTAACTCATTTTCCCCAAATAAAACTGATATCAAAACAGTTTTAATTCCCAAGGAGAAGAGCCATAGGAAACAGGGGGTTTAAAGCCAGTGATCTGTGTTATCTGTCAGAATACATGCTTACTAAACATGGGGGCCTCCGAGAAAAATTTGCAGTTTCTATGAGTAGTTCAGGTTTTTATCATACACAAAGCTAAAAGGAAAACAGAAATACATCTCCAAATAAAAATATGGCTGAATGGCAAGCTCAGGGCAGTGAATTACGCCTGACAACATCCAGGGAAGCCAGCAGCTGCCTGCCTGGAGCCACATCAGGCAGAAGGAAATCTTGTTCCCTCAGCAATATCCTAATACAGGGGGCTGCATTGGCTTCATCTTAAAAGGATGCTGATATGAAAGCCTGGCACATTACAGACAACTGCACTGGCTCCTGAATGCCACTCCCTTCTAGATGTCACCCTTCTGACTTCACGTCCCTGGCATGTCAACCACAGGAGGCCTCCGTAATGGAAGCCTGATCTGCTTAGCATGGCAAGATTGAATGACTGTTGTCTCCATGTGGAAATATAGTCGCTTATGTAACATATTAGGGTTTTCAAGAGGAACAGAAGTAATCGGATACATAGGCATCCAAGTGGGGATTTCTTATGGAAATTGGCTCACACCATTGTGGCGACCGAGAAGTCCCATATATCAGTTACGAGCTGGAGAACTAAGGAAACAGATGCTGTGATCAGTCTGACAGCAAGGATTGAGAGGCAGAGCTCTCAGCCCAAGGCTGACGGCATAAGAATACGGTGGCTGCTGGCCTGAGGTCCTGGAGGCCCAAGAGCCTGGAGCGCTGATATTTGAAGGCAGAGAAAGATAGATATCTCAACTGAATCTGGAATGGGGGAGGGAGGAGGAGGGAGAGAAGAAGGGAGGGAAGTGAATAAATTTGCCTTGAGTCTGCTCCTTCATCCTACTTAAACCCTCAATGGGTTGGACAATGGCTGCCCACAGGGATGATGGAAGATCTTTGCTCAGTCTACAGATTCAAATGAAATACCTTCACAGATACACCCAGGATTAATGGTTTTCTATCAGTGGAGTGTCCTTCAACTCAGTCTAAGTAACACCTAACATATAGGAAATGCAATTAACCCTTAGTAAGGAAAGGATTGGACTTTTGGCACAACTGGAACTGACGGGCCATCCGAATTGCTTAGGAATGCTCAGTAACCCTCAAACAGCAACCATCTCTCCTACTTGGTGTCATAAGGAAATATGTTAGAATAGATCATCCAGGTTTTCTGAAAGATGTGAGTTCTCCCTGAACTATGACTTCTTAAAGAATATATAAATTCATAAGTATGTTACTAGCCACCCTATACACAATTGGGAATCTAAATACGGAAACCAATCAAAAGCAAATCATAGCAAAATTAAACTTATTTAGGAGAACAGAAGAAGCAATTTATATATTTTGAAAACCAATCTTTAAATCAACTTTGATCTTTCTAGAAGGTGAGTGTTATTAGATTAGAGTCTATTTAATAACTTCATAGGCAATGTGGGCACCTTTCAGAAACCTGAGATACATTCAAAACCTGTCATCAACAATGAAGGACTCTACGTGCTTATATTTATGGGTGTAGGTATGGATGTATGTGCTTTAGACTGATGTGGGAAATGCTCATGCTATGGGCCATATTGCCAAGTAGGACAAGGTTAGGACAGAATCACCAAGCTTTCTTGGAGCTAAGCATAGCTACCTGACTTGACTTGCTCAGTAAAATGTGATTGGAAATGACACGTGTCCCTCACAGACAAAGAGGTGTCAGAACTTCCCATGACCCACGATGAACTTGTGGTCTCCGTGAGAAATAAACTCTCATTGATCCAAACCTTTGAACTTTCAGGGTTGCTTACTAAAAGCAACATGCTATAGCCTGTCCTAACCTAAAGGATAACAGCCCCTGTGGGTGCAGTCCTGTACAGCTGGTCGGCAGCTGTGGGCACAATGAACACCAAGACTCATTCATAAAAATAGCATTTGTGATTAAAAGGCATAAGTATAGTGCTGGCTATAAATCCATAAAACAAACAAACAAAACAGATTAAGAATAGGAACAAAGATTGTCTAGTGGAGGACAGAATTATCAGTATAAATTTTGCGAGAATATCTTCTCTGGGAACCAGTAGGCTTATGGGTCCTGTGTACAAAGCATAGCTGAAGGGGTCTTTGAAGGAGCAGCTTCTATGGAAAGTCTTTACTCAGGATGGATGATGGCTTCCTCCACAGTCACACAGAGTCCTCTTTGGTTAACCTTTCCCAACCTATGGAATGTAGCCAGGAGACACAAAGGCTATGGAAGGCTAGGTGCAACTGCACACAAATGTCTAGGAGGAGTGATAAGATACCCAGGTGCGTGTTCCCGGACCCTCAACACCCTCTCTCCCTAGAAGAGAAGGGGAGTGGCCTACCGGCTGACTATGATGGATTCTCACAAGTAGCCCCATAGCTTGTCTCACAAATATGGCAGCGATTGGGCCTGGAAACCAAGACACTCACCTGAAAAATTATTAGGAATTTGACAGATGAAATGTATTCAAGGTAAGTGTTCAGAGATGCATAGTTTTTATACCAAATGTTAAGAAAGTTTGGTGAAAATCATTTTTTTTGAATAAAAATATTCTGCATAAATTCCAGAAGGGGTTGATAGGTAAATATTTCAGTTTCTAAGCTGAGCATGGTGGCACGCACCTGTAGCTCCACCACTTGGGAAGTAAAGGCAGCCAAGAGCGGGAATTCAAGGCCAGCCTCAGCTACGTAGACACATAAAGCCCGCCTGGGTTGCATGAAACTCATCCTCTAGAAATAAAATTAAATATAGTAAAATGAAATTAAAAAAAGGTTTTCAAAGCAACCATCATCGCGAAAGCAGAAGACTGAAAACGAAGGCGAGTGGGAAGATGGGGGGAGGGAGGGTGAGGACGAGAGCGCTGGGTCGGGTCTTCTATACAGGCCAGGATAGCCTCAGCCATGAAATGGCAGCAGTATGGTCACCTAAACAAGATCTTCCCAGTGACAGCACGGGCTGACATGTCAGTGTGCTCTCACAAGGTCTCACCCCTAGATAAAGAGTTACAAGCAATGACCGGCTGCTGAGCGAGCGAAGTCGTCTTCTCCGGGGAGGAGCTCTCTGACAGGATATCCAGTCCCAAGTGGTCAGCCCCAAACACGTACCCACAGGGAGCGCTGAAGGGAGGCAGCAGCCTGCATTTATATGGAGCTCATACACCATATACAAATGTTTCATGTGTGTGTGTATGTGTGTGTGCGTTTGTGTAACAGTAGAGAAGAGGTCAGGAACTGCGAGGGGGTGGGAGGATATGGCGGCGGGGTGGGGGGGTGAGGAGCTGAAAGGGGAAGCAGGTGAGGGAGAAATGATGTGAATATTGCCCTCATGTACTGAGCTATTCTGGTAGGAGGTTGGAAGACCAGAAATGTGGATGGTGAAAGCTCGGCTCATGAGGTTTCAGAAGGGAACAAGGCCTGTGTGGGGAACTGGGCTAAAGGGCGGTCTGGTTGTATTCTGGCTGACTTGCGAAAGACGGCGAGGGGCCGGAGGGCTCATTAGGATTTGCTCATTGTGCCTCATTCAGGCATTTTGTGTTTGGACTTAATTCTTCATTACCCCAGCATTTCCACATTTGTCTGGTCACTTAACAAGCCAGCAAGAAGAAACTGTCGCTCCTGGAATTGTTCACTGCTCCTCCCCATCCTTCTACCATTTATTGTACCTTTATTTCTTAGAAAAAAATCAAACAAACCACTTTCTCCTAATAGATTTAGTGTTTCTGGTTTTATGTTAAGGTCCTATATCCACTTGAACTTGAGTGTTGTGCAGGGTGATAAATATGGTCTGTTGGCATTTTTCTACATGTAGACCTCCAGTTGGACCCATTTCTTGAAGATGCTATCAGTTTTCCATTGTATGATCTTGGCTCCTTTGTCAAAAATCAAGTGTCTCTAAGCGTATGGGTTTATTTCTGGGTCTTTGATTCGATTCTACTGGTCCACCAGCACGTTTCTATGCCACTGCCATGTAGTTTTTTATTACCATTGCTCTGTAGCAAAGCTTGAAGTCAGGGATGGAGATTCCTCCAGAAGATCTTTTATTGTACAGGTTTGTTTTAGCTATTCTGGGTTCTTTGTTTTTCCATATGAAGTAGAGAATTATTCTTTCAAGGTCTGTAAAGGATTGTGTTGGAATTTTGATGGGAATTGTATTGAATATGTAGATTGCTTTTGGTAAGATGGTCATTTTTTCTATGTTAATCCTACCGATCCATGAGCATGGGAAATCTTTCTACCTTCTGATATCTTCTTAAATTTCTTTCTTCAGAGGCTTGAAGTTTTTGTCATACAGGTCTTGACTTGCTTCGTTAGAGTTATACTAAGATACTTTATATTATTCATGGCTATTGTGAAGGGTAGTGTTTCCATAATTTCTTTCTCAGCCCATCTGTTGTTTGTATACAAGAGGGCTACTGATTTTTTTAAAGTTAATTTTGTATCCATCCACCTTACTGAAGGTGTTTATAAGCTGTAGGAGTTCCCTAGTAGAACATTTACAGTCACTAATGTATACTATAATATCATCTTTGAATAGCGATACTTTGACGTCTTCCTTTCCAATTCGTATCCCCTTGATCTCCCTTAGTTGTCTTATTGTTCTAACTAGAACTTCAAGCACTGTACTGAAGAGATATGGAGAGAATGGGTGGCCTTGTCTTATTCCTGATTTCAGTGGAATTGATTTAAGTTTCTCTCCATTTAATTTGATACTGGCTATTAGCATGCTGTATATTGCCTTTATTGTGTTTAGGTATGGACCTTGTGTCCCTAATCTCTCCAAGATTTTAAGCATGAAGGCATGTTGGATTTTTATCAAGAGCTTTTTCAGCATCTAATGAGATGATCATATAGGTTTTTTCTTTCAGTTTGTTAATGTGATAGATTACATTGCCTTGAGTTCACTGGCACAGGAGGCAACATCTGACAAAGAACTAATATCCAAAATATATTTTAAAAAATCAAGAAATTAAACACCAACAAACCAAATAATCCAATTAAAAATGGAGTACAGAGCTAAACAGAGAATTCTCTACAGAGGAATCTTGAATGGTTTAGAATCACTTAAATAAATGCTCAATACCCTTAACTCATCAGAGAAATGCAACTCAAAGCAACTCTGAGATTCCATCTTACACCTGTCAGAATGGCTAAGATAAAAAACTCAAGTGATAAACCATGCTGGCAAGGATACGGAGAAAAGACAACACTCCTCATTGACGGTGGAAGTGCAAACTTGTACAACCACTTTGGAAATCAATCTGGCACTTTCTCAGAAAATTTGGAATAGCTCTACCCCAAGATCCAGCCATACTGCTCCTGGGCATATACTTAAAAGATGCTCCATCATACAACAAGGACATTTGCTCAACTATGTTCATAGGATCTTTATTTGTAATAGCCAGAAAATGGAAGCAACTCAGATGTCCCTCGACTGAAGAATGAATAGAGAAACTGTGGTACAGTTACACAATGGAATACCACTCAGCTATTAAAAACAAGGAAATCATGAAATTTGCAGGCAAAGGGATGGAACTAGAAAAAAATCATCCTGTGTGAGGTAACCCAGAGCCAGAAAGACACACGTAGTATGTGCTTACTTATAAGCAGATATTAGCCATGTAGTGTGTGATAACCATACTACAACCCACAGATTCAAAGAAGGTAAGTAACAAGGAAGGCCCAAGGGAGGATGCATGAAGTTCAATGAGACCAAAAAATAGAATAGATAGAGGAAGTGCTTGAAGAGATGGAAGAGTTTAGGAGAGGGAGTGCTGAGGGGGGCTGCCTCTGACAAGGACTTTCTAGCCTGCTATTTGCTAGACTCCTGGCAGGCCTGCCTTGACAAGACACCAAGATGGAGGATGCACTCAGTCCTGATGTGGCTTTGATGTGATGTGATGGGTAATGGGGGCGGGCTCCCCTTTCTGAGGCGTAGGGGATGGGATACTGGGAAGAGAGAGGGAGGGTGGGGCTGGGAGGAGAGGTGGGAGGGGCCTGTGACGGGGGATGCAAAGTGAATAAATTAATTGAAAACATAAGAAACCATTTCTCTTCGTTACCCAAACCATTCAGCAGCGGGACGCCCTGCCTGAGTTACCCAAACCATTCAGCAGCGGGACGCCCTGCCTGAGTTGCTCACCCTCCTCAAGCTACAAGTATAATAGCTGCCTCCCTTCTCTACCACCTGGAACAAAAGGAATTAAGTATCCAACAAGGGGCTAGATGACTGCAGGTGCTCAGCATGTGGTCACTCGTCCTAAAGCAGATACTGATAACGAAGTCTTTCTTCCTTTGATCCACCAACCCAGTCTCTCTCTCTCCCTCCCTCCCTCTTTTCCTCTCTCTCTCTGTCTCTGTCTCTGTCTGTCTGTCTGTCTGTCTCTGTATGTACCTCTGTCTCCTCCTCCTCTCTCTCTGTCTCTGTCTCTGTCTCAGTCTCTCTCTGTCTCTGTCTCTGTCTGTCTCTGTCTCTGTCTCTGTCTCTGTCTCTCTCTGTCTCTGTCTCTCTCTCTCTCTCTCTCTCTCTGTGTCTCCATCTCTGTCTCTCTGTCTCTGTCTCTGTTTCTCTGTCTCTGTCTGTGTTTCTCTCTCTCTCTTAGATCTGTATGTGGAGACAGTCTAGACACTGTACTGGCTTGCTCTGTTTATTTACATATATTGATCAAAGTATGGCAGGAGCTGGGATAAAGATGTTCAGCTGGCTCATTTGAGTAATGCATGTTTCTTACAACCTTTTCTTTGCCTTTGCTACTGCTGACACTGGTCTTATCTGGAGGCTGGGGACCACTGGGAAGTCCCATGAGCTGACACCCCACCCCAAAATGTGGTGCCCACTTTATTTCTGTGTCTAGTTCAAATATAATCAGCTCTTATGAGATTTCCTCCAATAAGATCCTTTGCTTTTATCAACAATTTCCTCTTTCTTGTTTTTGCCTAGATGTTAAACCTTACAGGTACATTCACCTCACTTTTCAAGTTGCCTTCAGAGTCCCCCTACCCACCCACCAGAGGTCTTTTTCTAATTATAATATACAATTAAGTCTAGAGCCCGGAACAAACTGCCAAACACCTCCTGAGAGTGGGCCTGGCCACAAAGTCTGGCCTCTGTATAGTCCACCCATGTGACTTGCTCTCCTGCCAGTTGTAAACCATGTCAGCAATTAAAGTGTCATAAGCTGCTACACAGTGTTGCACTGAGGCCACAAAGTGAAACATGCATTGTGTTTTTGTTCTCTTCTACGGTCACCTGAAACAGCACATCACGTCGCTCTGCGCTCTTCCTCCCGATGATGGCTCTCCTGCTTACTGCTCCAGAGACCCTATCATCTCAATATACATACCCTTGTTTTGCTCATTACAGGCACGGAGGTGCTGCTTAGCTTTAGGACATACATCTGGACGCCTTCAGTGTCTACTCGTTCTGCCTCTTGTTTCCCAACACATTTTACTATCTTCTCAGATCTATGAATACTTAAAACTACTTATTATCCAGCCCCTTTGAGTTAGAAATGTTCACGATATTCACCGACTGCTTTTGTGTGTGTCTTTCTGTGTGTGTATGCGTGCTTGTATGTGTGGGTGAGTGAGTGTTTTCAGTTGTATAGTAGAGTCTTTGAAGTAAAATCACAGTGGCCAGTTTTTATTGGAGGGTGGCAGACCTGCTCGCGACAGATGAAGGTTAGAATTCAGGGTAGAGTGTTTAATAAAAAATGTAGATGCCCACATACCTGCCCTCCCCACCGCAAGCTGTTCTGGATTGGAGAAGTTTGCGGTTGGACAATGAGTCTCTGTATCTTTGTAAAACTTCTGGGGGAGTCTGAGGACATATGCTCGGTAGTGATTCCTCCCAGCTGGAACATTTCATCATGGAGGGGGGTGGGTCCTTAAGACTCAGGAAGTAGACAACCCAGACATCTCCAGAAGTTTCTGAAACTTACAGGATTCACAAAGTCCAGGCCTCTTCAAGGTTGTATAAGTAGCAAGGGCTGCTGAGAAGATGAGACTCCTCAACCTGCCAAGCTGCCTGGACGCCATCACTCATGCTCAGGTGGGTTTCCAAGTGATGCAGCTGTTTGAGTCGTCCATGCTCCTGTAAGTAACTCTTGCAGGAGTGCATACTCTGGTAAGTAACACAATAACCTCTGGCTTACCAGGTTGAAGTTTGGTGATACTGTTACTTTGGTTTGTAAGAAGATTTTTTTTAATGTCTCCCCAGAAATAGTGTCATACAACACATTCCAAGGAGAGAAGCCAGGTGTCTCACAAGTCTAGCCCATACTGGCGGGCTCCAATAGGCCCCACTGCCCTGGCCTCATAGGTGCTGATCTGCCCTCTGACTTCTATTAGCTCTCAGTGCCAACAGAGGGTACGTGAGGATAGAGCTTGGGCATGTGGGAAGGTTAAGGGGCAACTATGAAAGGAGAATGTTGGACAGAATTAAGAGCAAGATGAAGTGGTGGTGGAGGCTGGCCTTAGGTATAGCTCCTAATATCACCCATGTAAATAAATACTAGTCCTGTGTTTTCTTCATTATCTTCAGGGCAGATTATTTCTTAGGTAATTAAGGCTATACTTGGCTTTACATATTCTGCCTTAGGGGCTGTGACACGGAATGTTGCTTTTGAACTTGGTGGGATTTAGAATAACCTAGGAGACGGAGCTCTCAGTGTGTTAGAGAGGTTTAGCTGAAGCGGGAAGTCTCACCCTCAGGGTGGGCAGCACCATTCCATGGGCTGGGGTCCCAGACTGGATCAAAAGGGTTACAATGTCAGCACTCATCTTCCTGCTTCCTGACCTCGGATCAGATGACCAGCCACTCTCCGCAACCCCACCCTGCCTTGATTTCTCTGCCTTGATGGACTTCTCCCTCTCAAACTGTGAGCCCAAACAAACTCTTCTTCCTGTAAGTTAATTTTTGTTCTGCGTGTGGTCACAAGCAATGAGAAATAACTGTTTGGGGGTGATGGATGGCTCCTGCCATGTATGCTGTCCAGGGTCCTATTCAGTATTGGCTTGGGTTTCTGCATGTTGGACCAGAGGCCATTGTCGGTTCAGTTTTCTTAACCAATATATTTTATTACAAATTTTATTAACCGAGCATCTGTCACTTATAACCTGACTAACTGAAACAATATGAAAAGAGGATTAAAGGATAACAAAACCGTAAGGGTAGCAGTTCTGCAGAATGATTCTTCTGGCGTTGCCAGCAGGGTTTCTTCTGCTGGAACCTGGAGTAATCAGAACCCGGAACCTCAGCAGGAGCCCAGAGCCCTGAAGCCTTCCCTCGAGCAGTTCTCTCTAGGAGCCTCTCGAAGTGGAGCGATGAACAGCCAAAACTATCCCAAGTCTCCAAAGGCCCCGCCTCCAGTTTTGGGCTCATTTATATATCTCCTCCCAGAGTCTGTTCACGGGATTGTTTCAGCTGGCAACAATCAAGCTCCCACACAGTGGTTTGTCTTCTAGTGGATTAACATCACCTGTTCTCTCACAAGATCCCACTTGGGATCATAACCAAAACAGGTTTATCTCTCCTTCAGGCTACCTCTCACCTGCCAGCCAAGGCAATCAACAACAGCAAGCTAGGAGTGTTCTATTTTCCTGGTGCGGTTTCTGCCAGTAGTTGTTTTATTTTTATTTTTTCCTGAGTTGTCTAGGTTCCCCGTACAAGATGAGAGAAGATAGGATGGGAAACGAAGAGTTTGTTTGTAGTTAGCCTTTCTCCAGATATAATTGGGCAGGCGTAAGTTTTCCACATTTTTGGGCCAAGAACATTGGGGCTTAAATGAAGCTAAGTAACTCACCCGCGGCCACAAAATAGTAAGTGGTGGAACTGGGCTGGAAAACCAGGCCTCCCTGGCCCCAAACCTCTACTTCTTTCATTACCACCTCAGGCGGTCTCTGTGGAAGATCTGCCAGGGTTGGAGAAGCATTCACGGTAAGGCAAAGACTCGCTTGCAGTGTTGATCAGACACATATCTAATGGCATGTCTGGGAACAAGCTCATGCTTATTGGAAGATTTGGGAGCAGATTTGGACAGAGAGAGAGAGAGGGGAGGTGGGGGCGGGGATGGGGGTGGGGGAAAGAAAGTGCACGTGGTGTCCAAGATGTGGCTGATGAAGGTACTCCGGATGGCTGCAGCCTGACTTTGTTTGCCTTGCAGTTTCACCCAGAGCATCCTGGGATATGTTGTTCAGACTGAAACAGTCGTGGCTCTGTAGAAATATTTCTGCCCGTTCTTTCTAATTCACTGTTGTCCTCCTGCATGAGTGATGAGGGGAAAGCCAGCAGGAACACCTCTGAGAATGTCCTTCCGTTGTTCTTGGTAACTTTGTAGGGTGTTTCCAGTTGGTATTTCCTTTTCCTAGTGCTCCTGGGAATATGTACGGGAAGAAGGAGCCGATATGGCTTGGCCTTCCAGGTTCTGTGGGACAGCCTGACAATCCGTGAGCCACTGGGGTTTAAAGTCCATCGGGGCAGTGCCTACTTACGCATCTCCCCTGTGGATAGGAAGTGCTTTAAAATATTTGTCGAGGGCTGGAGCGGTGGCTCAAGTTATGAATACTTGGTGCTTCTGTAGAGGACTTAGGTTTGGTTCTTAAGCACCCACAGGGTGGCTCATAACTCTCACTGACTCCTGTTCCAGGGGATCTGATGTCCCTTCTGGTCTTTGTGGGCACCAGCCATGTACACAGTACGTTGCATACACGTAGGCAAAATACTTATACACATAAAAGAAAAATAAATACATCTAAGAGATATTTGTGAGGTAAATACCAGTCATTGGTTCCACCTGCACTTTTCTGGGTTAGAGAGACCCCTCCCGTTGACCAGTCAGTGTGGAGAGAAACTCAGTCTATGAAACGTTTTTATGTCCCTTCTTTTACCATGTCATTTGCCCTTTTAGGGTCCCTTTGTCTCTTTTTGTTCTCTGGCCAAGTCCCTTAGCGCAGTGTTTCATTTTTAACACGCTGCAGAGGGATGAGGAGGTGCAAAGACCGTCTGTACATCTCAGGAGCTACTGGGAATTGTGGGTCCTGCTTGTTTTGAGGTTCTCCTCATCCATGGTCCAGGTAGGCCATCAGTGACTGGAAGGGACGTGACAGGGACAGTCAGAGACTGACAGCCTTCGATGAAGTTGAGGACACAAAGAAGACAGAGACAGGCTGCCTCTCTCAGGAGCTTAACCTCACCCCCACCTCCCCACCCCCCAGTCGACCAAGCAGTCACTGAGCGAGGAGAAGACTGGAGGTGGCAGGTTGTCCATAAGTTCCACGTCTCTCAGCTCCCTCATGACCTCTTCCAGGTATTTGAAGCATCCTGGGGGTGGCTGAGGTCCTGGGAACAAGAGTGTTTGCCTTTTATTCACTTCTAGAAAATGTCTGGGGTTTGGCCATGAAAAGGGGTCCTCATCTTTGGTGTGTGGCTGGGCTCAGCTGAAAGTGACATGACACTCACACACGGGGCATTTTAAAGATAGAGCACAGCTTCGCAGCTAGTTCATACGACCATAAGATCTTATTTTAAAAAGCACGCCCATTCTTTTAATACACAGCTGGGATTTCCCCTCCTCATCAGCCATGGAAAGGGCAGAAATGTCTTTAGATACTCTGTTTTCTTTTCTTTTCTTTTTATTCTTGTTGTACAGGTCTGAAGGTTATGGGGTTTGAAGGTGGGGATGACCAAGCAAATTCCTTCTCAATGAGCTGTCAAAGAAATCAGAAATATTTAAGAGCTGAGTTGCTAAAGGGGGAAAAAAATGGGCAAAGCAAAGCAAACCACACATTGTGAAGATGCTTATCCACGGAGGGTGGAATTACAGAGGACAAGATGCTACCGGTCCTAGTGTGCTTTCTGTTGCTGTGGTAAACATGACCTAAAGCCACTTAGGGAGGAAAGGGTTTATTTTAGCTTACAGGCTACGGTCCGTTATCAAGGAAAGCCCGGGCAGGAGTTCAGTGCAGGATGCTGGGAATGGCAGCTGAAGCAAGAGGCCGTGGAGGAATGGAACTGACTTACTTTTCACGGCTGGTTCAGATCTCTTGCTTGGACACCCCAGAAGCACACGCCCAGGTGCTGATCTGATAGCGACTTCTCACCTTAAGAGTCCCTTCCCTATGCGTCTCTAGCTTGTGTCCAGTTGAGAAAGCCTCACCGGTGCCCTATCTTAAAATGTCTAAGTTATGACTCAGTTATTGTTAGTGTTCAGTTTTCAAAAGTTAGGTACTCTACATATGTGATACATGGGACCAGGGGATTCATTACCTTTGCTTTGCCTAAAGCTAAGCTAAGCTGTGTCAATTAAGCAAAGTCTGTCTCCTCTAGTTTTCCTCAGACATTTCCACTGGAGTCATCAAGTTTCTCCTTTATATAACAGCTTTTAAGTAATATGATTGTGACTGTTTTGTTTTTCGAGACAGGGTTTCTCTGTGTAGCCCTGACTGTCATGGAACTCACTCTAGACCAGGTTGGCCTTGAACTCAAAGATCCACTGGCCTCTACCTCCAGAGTGCTGGGATTACTGGACTGTGGCACCAATGATACAATTTATCCCGGTGTTTTCAACTGAAATTGTGTTGTGAAATTTTTCTTACCTTAAACTTGAACTGCAATGGCTGCAGAGACATATATATATTTATCCCTCTCTTATGGAACATTTAGGTTATGTATAGTTTTGACTGTGAGATGGCAAGACAGCGACTCCAAGCTGACTTCATCTCTTATTGTTTCTTCAGACTGTCTTAGGAGGTTGTTGCTGGGTCAAAGGGCATGGATGGTTTCAAAGAAATGTATGTATATTATGTTTATGCTTCATAAAACAGAGCCTGAGGTAGAAGTTGGTGTGCAAGCCTTTCTTAGGGGACACTCCCAACGCCTGTGAGAGGGTGAGGCTAACGGTTGGATCCAGGAAGCAGAACTGTGATGTCTTGTGACAAAGGCACCCTTTTCTTCTTTCAGACCATCCACTGTTGAGTATGATGAGGTCATTTTTCCACTGTTAAGTATGACGTGAACTGTCATGCTCTTTGTATCTGGTCTTTATTATGCTCAGGCATATTCCTTCTACACACGTTTTTTTCTTTCGATTCTCTCATCATGAAAGGATGTTGAATTTCACCATTGCTCTTTCTGCCTCTAAAGAGGCTACCATGATTGTGTCCTCCATTCTGTTACTGAGGTGTGTCCTTGATTGATTTGCACCTGCCAGTTGGTCTGTCCTTGTCCCCTGCATGGCAATGGAACTTGATCATGGCATATCATTATTTAGTGTGCTATTGAATTTGATTTGCTAATATTAAGAATGTTTAACTTCTATATCACCAGGGATATTGGTCTGTATTGGTCTCTTCCAAGTGTCTTTAACTGGCTTTGTTGTCAGGGTAACACTGGCCTCAGAAAATGAGCCTTGTAACTGTGGCTCCTCTTTGATGTTTTGGAAGAGTTTGATAATGACTGGGGATTGGGCATAATTCTTTCCATGTTTGTTAGAGTTGCTTAGTGAAGTCATCTGTGTCTGGGGTTTTCTTTGGGGGAGGCTTTTGATTACCAATTCTTGTTTGTTACTGGTCTAGTCAGATGCTATCTTTCTTCTGAGTTGAGCCGTGGCTGGTTGTGTGTTTCTGGGAGTTTATCTCTTTTAGCTCATCTGGTTAGTTGATGCGTGTTTGCTTCTGGCAGACCCTGTGGCCCTTGGCACTTCTGAATCATCTGTTGTAGTACTTTCTTCTCAGTTACACATTTCTCTCTTTGAACACTCCTTTGTTTATTGCTTTATCTAACTGCAGGTTTGCCAGTTTTATTTACTTTTAAAAAACACTAACCATAAGTTTCATTAATAAAACTTAGGAAAACTTACATATGACCTTTGTTCCTTCTCATGCCTATTATCTGTCACCATTAGGCCCTCACTCTCACAAAAGGGTCACGATGGTCCCTTGTTTCCCAAGCTGTTCAGGTCATCTTGGATGTGGAGAAAGAGGAACATGCCATCATCTTGGGTCTTAAATCCCTCAGCACACAGAATCCCTTTTCCTCTGGATATGGCTACTTGGATAAATGGCCATAAGACCCTTTAGGGAACTGAGACAATGATTGCCTTATACACTTGGCTCTGCAACACATCAGGCTGCTTCTTTAGTCAAAAGGAGGAATATATAAAACTGATTAGTTCTAGAAACTGGGCAAGTAATCACAGCTTTCTCTCTTTTTATTATTAAGTTGTAAATTATTTTTTTTTGGTTTTTTTTTTGAAATTATAATTGAATGGCCGCTCATGGGAATGGTTGAGAAGATTCTTATTGTAGATATGAGAGAGAGCACAGGCAGAGGCATCTCCAAGAGTCCAGACTGAATGTGGCCAGAAGAATAGAGTGGGTTATGAGAGGAGTCGGGGTCGGGAGAGTGAAAGAAGAGGAGAGGGACAAGAAAGGGAGCCAGGAGAGGGAGAAGAACCAAGAGGAGCCCGTGGACAAAGAGGCCAAAAGAGGGCATGGTCACATGGCTGAGCATATGGGAAAGAGATGGGAAGCTAAGCTCAGGGGCTGGAGAGGTTTAGGGTAAAGGAGTGGGGGTGAGAAGTGGGAACAGCATCCAGGACTCTTGGCAGGTGCTTGGCAATGCTGGAGATGCTAAGAGAACCTGGTGACCAGCGTCTACTTTGATATACTAATAGGCACCTCAGCCATTTGTCCTGGGTTTCACCTAACAATAATGTAATAATATCATTTTCCCTTCCCTTTCTTGTTCCCAAATACTCCCACACACACCTCCTTGCTCTCTTTCAAATTCATGACCTTTTACATTAATTGTTGTTTTACACACACACACACACACACACACACACACACACACACACACACACACACACACCTTGCTCAGTCCACATAATGTTCCTGAAGTATTTATGTTTTTAGGACTGACGGCTAGGTATCGGATAACCAGTTGTACTCATTCCTGGGGGAGTCTGTCCCCCCACTCTTAGCATTCCTTAGTTGCTTGTAGTTCCTTGTGCAGGGTTGAGGTCTCCTGGGCTTTCCCATGCCCGCCTTGGCATGCCTGGTGTTGTCGTCCACACGTCGCTCATGTTAGGCAATCACGCTATAAGACTCTATGGGTGTAGCCTCTGACATTCCTAGAAGATGCAATCTCACAGTAATTCCCCGTTTCTCTGGCTCTTGCACTTTTTCTTCCCGAGCGCTTCACAGTGATTCTAGAGGCTTCCTTGCAGGAGTTATATTGTAGATGTCTCTGTTGGAACTGGGCTCTCTACAATTCTGCATTTTGATTGGCTGTGGGTTTTCTGTACCAGTCTCCGTCTCTCGCAAAGAGAAGTTTCCTTGATAAGGGGTGAGGACTACACTTATACAAGGGTATGAGGACAAATATTTAGAATGTAGTTAGGAGTCATGTTGCTTTAGTGAAGCGAAAAATCCATGACTTCCATAGCCCGGGGGGGGGGGCGGGGGGAGTTAATTTTATTTTCATGTCCGTCCCGTCCCTGTGGACCAACCCCCCCCCCCCCCAGCTTCCTGTCCTGTTCTGAATTCCTTTCATTGATATAGTGGATACAATGTCCTCTTGACTTCCTATAGAACATAACTGGGTGGTTACTTTTCTAGATTCCACTATATATCCTCAGTTCATAACCCCTGGCCCCTCAGCTCTTTCTGTTCCCCTTGCTATAAGTTATCATGGTAGTTCTGGCCCTTTTTTTCTTACCGTCTGGCA
Organism: Acomys minous; assembly: GCF_964271855.1. Classification (NCBI taxonomy): domain Eukaryota; kingdom Metazoa; phylum Chordata; class Mammalia; order Rodentia; family Muridae; genus Acomys; species Acomys minous. The sequence continues at coordinate 30,759,398 of NC_140485.1, forward strand.
TTGCTGTTCCCCAGTTTCCAAGAGACATCCTTGCAGAATATTAGCACTGGCAGCCGGGCGCTTACTGATGACGTCACCCGTGCTGTAGAACAGAGCTCCCACAGTAGTACCCTCTTTCCCATTTATATTTATAACTTATTTTTCTTCACCTAGTGCATTGAGCCTCTAGTTCTACCTTGAAGCTTACTGATATTTGTTCTGGCAGGCCTGGCCCTTTCCCCATTCCCTCTTCCTTGCTGAAAAAACCATTAGGTTACAAAGCTAGCCCCCAAGGTCCACTCCCTTAGTCGCCCACTTCCTCCTTCTGAGGCTAACTACCAAGGTCCAGCTATCAAAGTATTGAAGTCCAGCAATCGAAAGCCCCCTTTTGGCTCACCTAATTCACATATCCAACCAAAACATACCAGCACATCCCTTTTTTCTCTCTTCAAAATTACCCCTGCAAGGTCATTTGCTGCTGTTTTTCTACCTGAGTTAGAAATCAGCCACTTTACTTTTCTTCCCCAGTTAGCTCAATAAAGGATCTCGCTGTAAAAATAAGTGTTTGGGTGTGGCTTATGCCTAATCAGGAACCTGGAAGAGGGCACCCCACTGTGTGTGGGACCCTTCATTTTCAGTGCATCAGCTCAGACTATTCCCATCTAAAAACCTCTCGGGGTCCCCTCTTTCCCCAACTGGGATGGAGAATCCAGCCTTTTCTCACATCTTCTTTACTTGTAATTCATCCCTAGGTCTTATTCCCAGCTGTTTCTACACCCGATAGCACGATAGCACAAGGCCAGTCTCTTTTTGTAGGTCCTCTGGCTCTCACACTTTGACTTCAGGTCACAATTAATTGCCTTTTATTTAGTTTTTTAATCTTTTCTAACTTCCTAACAGTGTCCAACACTCGCAGTTTCCTTGGAATGGCTCAGCTGCTGGCGGGGCATTCCTTGGTCAATTCCTTCTTCTTAGATCCCACTCTGCCTCACCACTGGTGACTGGTGCACATGGTGAAACACAGGAGGGCTGCACACACTGCACTTCTCATGAGTGATGGAGCCTCTATTGTCCATGGACCTGTGGACCATACAGCTCCTGGATATCACGTTAGAATCAGAGCACCTCTGATAGCCACCATTTTAGCCAGAGTTTCTCAGGAAACACTCCAAGGCAGAGATTCGTTAGCATGATAATATTTTTAGAAACGCTTAAAGAATGGGACATTGGAGTATGTAAGGACATAATTAGACAGAGGAAGGGGCTGGATTTTTACAGTTGCAGAATATCAGTGGCTTTTGTTGGTCTATGTTTTCTTTGGTGTGAAGATGCCCTATAGCCAAGGGAAGGGATTAGACGTTTTGGCTTTCAATCAGCCAGTCACTGGCTGTTACTTTCCTCTGGGATAGAAACTTCACGGAGGCAGCTGCTTTCAGCCAAAGATAACTCCTGGTGAGACTCAATGTGACTTGCTGGCAGATGCGGGAGGCAAAAATTACAGCCCCAGGAGATGTTTATACCCAGGTCTTGGAATTTGGGAGTATGTTAGGTTTTATGACAAAGGGGCATTAAAGTTATATCTGGGGTTCAAGTGGGGGAGGTTATCGTGGATTATTCAGGGGAGCCCATTCTAGCTACCAGGCCCTCACAAAAGGACGAGGGAAACGGGGCAGTGCCAATGACGTGAGGTGAGGAAGCTCCAGCCCCAAAGATACACTGGGGCCATGCGCCACGGAATGCACGAGACTTTCAAAAGCTGGAAAAGGCAAAACCCCTAAACTAAACAGCACAACAAAAACAAAACAGAAAAAAAAATAGGTTCTTTCCTAGGGTCTCCAGAAAGGAATGCAGGCTGAACAAGACCTTGGTTTTAGTCTCTTGAAACCCATTTCAGACTTAGGAACAAATAAACAAATATCAAAAAACTCAAATTCCAGAATGACAACATAATTTAAAAAATACACTCAATTTCTTCTTAGAACATAAATAATTAATTGGGTAGAAGTTTGTTACACTATCTGTAAGAAACCAGTATAGCACGCTGTACTCCTATAACTATGGGATTGATCTGTTGCCTTTTGTGTGTGTGTGTGTGTGTGTGTGTGTATGCATAAATGCATATGTGGGCAGTGTTTGTTTGTGTGGTTTATGCAGGCATATGTACTTGTAAGCTTGTGCAGATACCAAAGAAAGATGTTGGGCGGCCTGCTGTATCACTTACTGGCTTGTTCCCTTATGAAACTTGTAGCTAAGCTTGTAACTTGTAACTTGTAAGCCAGCAAACTCCCGAAAATTTCCCATCTCTGCTCCAGCTCACAACACTGGTATGGCAGGTACATGGCTTTTTTTTTTTCATATGGGTATTGGGCTTTGAACCCATGTCCTCATGCATTAGCACAGCGTATATAGCATGTATACATACATACATATATATATATATATATATATATATATATAATATATCATATATCATAGCATAACATATATAGCAGCAATCGCTCCTTTCCCTCCAGCGCTGGCTCTCATGGCTCTGTAAAGAGGCTCTGGCAGTCACCTTTCACAAGATCTATCCCATGCTTTATCTGTCCACACCGGCTGAGCAATGCTGCCGACAGCACATAACTCTATCTGGGCCTAAAACCATTTTGCCTTCTCTGTGTGCTTGCCATATTCCCAACACCAAGATCCATTTCAACTAGTTCTGGTGAAACTTTGAGATCAGATTTTCCACCTAGGGCTGTAGCTGTTTCCTGTTGCCCGTGCTGTGACACGGGAACACAGCGATCCGAGTTTGCTAGCCTCGCTTTGGCCTGGCTTTCAGTTACTTCTGCGTGTGCCCCCTAGATCATCTTCCTGCCTTGTGTCTGTCTCGGCAGACCACTCGCCCTCCGTAGCCTCCCTCCGTTGTCCTAACTGGCATTTCCCCCATACCAGCTAATGCCTCTGGGCCAGTTCATCTAGTGCTCAGCCACTGTGAGGGATGCTCTACTTCAAGGCACAAATTTAGTGTCTAAAATGTAGAAAACAGAAGTGCTAGGCCTTGGGTTTCATCCCCAGAACCTCATACACACAAACACAAAGTTAGAACTCTGCTTGAGTTCTGTGTGTCCAGTTTTCGGCTTCTCTCTGGCCTCCTTGCTCATTGCTTTACAAAGATCTTTTAGGAAAGTCAGCAAGCAAAGCCCCCACTTATCCCAAGCCCTTTACTTTTCTGTCTCTAGGGAGAGAACATGTCCAAACTCTTCTCAGTACTTCTTCTCTGAGCATTGATGAGGGAGGGGAAGAAAGTAAACTGTAAAGAAATCTCCTGTGCTCCTGGTACTGTGCCAAACAGTTGGAATTGGCTTCATCTCCATCAGCAGGCTTGCTGCTGTTATTTTCTTTACACAGACAAAAATGAGTTCTGTTTCTTTGTCTCCAAAATCAGTGGCCACTGCTGAGAGACACATGAACACATCTGTCGCTGGTGGACAGTGGTAGTTTGCTAAATTCTGGTTACCTCCTCTCTGACTTTCATGGGGCCAAGGGCCTCCTGACCAGCTGTCTGTGTGACTCAGAGCCACATCTTATTCCGACCTCAAGCTTCTCTGGGGCCTGCAGGGCACCCTCACATCTGGGTCCCACAGGGCACCCTCACATCTGGGTCCCTCAGGGCACCCTCACATCTGGGGCCCTCAGGGCACCCTCACATCTGGGTCCCTCAGGGCACCCTCACATCTGGGTCCCACAGGGCACCCTCACATCTGGGGCCCTCAGGGTACCCTCACATCTGGGTCCCACAGGATACCCTCACATCCGGGGCCCTCAGGGAACCCTCACATCTGGGTCCCACAGGGCACCCTCACATCTGGGGCCCTCAGGGTACCCTCACATCTGGGTCCCACAGGATACCCTCACATCCGGGGCCCTCAGGACACCCTCACATCTGGGTCCCACAGGGCACCCTCACATCTGGGTCCTACAGGGCACCCTCACATCTGGGTCCCACAGGGTACCCTCACATCCGGGGCCCTCAGGGCACCCTCACATCTGGGTCCCACAGGGTATCCTCACATCCAGGGCCCTCAGGGCACCCTCACATCTGGGTCCCACAGGGCACCCTCACATCTGGGTCCCACAGGGCATCCTCACATCTGGGTCCCACAGGGTACCCTCACATCTGGGGCCCACAGGGTACCCTCACATCTGGGGCCCTCAGGGCACCCTCACATCTGGGTCCCACAGGGCACCCTCACACCTCAATAGTCCATGATACCTTTTCCTGTAGACTTAACTTATAAAGAATGAAGTTCTGACTGATTGTGTATTTCTGCAAAATAAGATTTGCCTCTTCTTTCACACCTAGGTCAGGTAATTTCATTCAGCATTGTTGCGCCCCTGGGTCTGAGTCCCCTTTGCCTTACTAATGGGTTGACTTTTCACCTTCCGGGCATGTCTCCTGTTGATTCTTCCTCCTCAATAACAAATTAGAGAAGTGGCCTTCCTCAGCCCTTTAATGTCTTCTCCTCTCATTATACAACCCCGCCCCCCCCATACCTTTCTCTCTCCTGGCAGGTTGCTGGGTCATTTCCTCAGACCTTTGCCTTCAGTTTGTTTCTCGCATGGCATTCCATCCTTCAGAGCTCTTACTTTCTTGGCTAATTTCCCTACTACAGTAGCAAGATGCTTTTGGCTTTGCCATGCACTCCTGCTTTAAGTTGCCAAGGGCACCAATAAATCACCCTTTTACTTTTCTCCCTCCTTACTCTAGTCCTCAAATCTCCCTCCCTTGGGCCAGACACTGCTCTTTGGAAATTTATGGAAAATAGCCGCCAGCGGGCCAGCTCCTCCAAACAGCTATTGGCTTGTTGTCTACCCAGTAAATAGAAAACTTGGAAACATTTTCCAGAATTTTTTCACCTTTCTTACCTTCCAGCCTTTGTAGCCAGGCCAACCTGGGATTCCACTCCAGAATCTGAACACAGGAAATAAGCTTAGGAACCACCTAGGTTTGTTGGTTCCTGGGCACTCTTAGGCTTGGAGAGTATTTCTGTCTGGTTCTGTTGGCTACAGACCTTGGAGGGCAGAGCGAGGACAGCTCCAAAGCCAGAAGCAAAGCTGCACCCCATGTCCTGGGTCTGGTTTTAAGACAAAACAGGAAAAGATGCACATCTCTGAGGCCCCGTGTTAATGTTGCACATAAAGTGCTGTGAAGGTCATACGTCATGAAGGGCCTATGAGCTGCCAAAGGTCTTGCAGTTCCCTTTCTATTGGAAAAGTTTAAGTTGATTCCTTGGAATAGTTGGTGGCCATTCAGCTCAAAGATCCAATCTTTTCCTTTGTCCTTTATGTCTGTCCTTGTGACCTGTTGTCTATGATAAGGCAACTCTTTCTCAGAGCCCATATCACAGCTGGCTTGTGAAAGTGGCAGCCATCTTTCTCTGGAGGAAAGGTCAAAGGTTATGCGTCTTTCCCACAGTTAACTACAGACCACAAGCATTAGGGAATGTGAGGCACGACTTCCCTTACATCTCATTATTTTCCCCCTGTGTATTTTTCAATCTGTTTACAAAGGACAACCTATCCATTTATCAAGGAAGACAATAATATTTTAGATTGATGATCTTGGCTTTCCCCTGCTTAGAAGGATTTCTGTTCACATAAGCTCTCAGCTAAGCCCCGGGAATCTGGAATGCAGTGGGACTAGCCAAAACTCTGGGCAAACCCTGATGAAAAATGTCTCCTGAGATCTCCCATGCTCTGTCCTAAGGAGCAGGTCCATGAACCTATGAGCTTGGAAGTCTTTCCTGATGTCTAGTGATAAAGAGATCATGAGGAGGAGATAGGGAAGAGAAGACCTGGTGGTGTCTGACTGAAACAAACAGTAGGAGTCCCCAAAAGACATTTTATGCAAATTTTTCTCAGGGGGAGTCTCTGGGTGGTGGGAGAATGACAACATAGATAATTCTTTAAAAACTTTTAAAAAAGATTTGTTCATTTGGTTTTGTGCTTTTGAGAGTTTTGCCTCCGTGCATGTATGTGCACCACATCGGTGCAGTACCCATGGATGCCAGAAGATGGTGTAAGAGCCTCTGGAACTGGAGTTGCACACAGTTGTGAGCTACCATGTGGGCACTGGGAACCAAACTCAGGTCCTCTGCGAGAACAACAAGTGCTCTTAACAGCTCAGCCTCCTCTACAGCCCTGACATTTCTTGTGTATTCTTACATGCTTAACTGTTACCGCCATCCTCTCCAGGCAAGCCATAGGCCTCCAAGCCTCCAGCGGCTACACATGACTATTTGTTAGCCATGCATGTTCTTCATGAAATGCAGTTAGTAAAACCGTGCAATGGAGGAGGCACAGGACTTGATACAGTCCCTTTGTTTACTCCTGGGAGGGACCCTGGAAACGCTTGTATTTGGCATGTGGTTTAGATTCTTTTCATTGCCAACCCTGTTGACATTGCAGTCTCGCTCACTAACACAGTTTATGAAGAATAGTCCTCGCTCTGAGAACTGTTCTTCAGGCATCGTGGAACTTGATGAGTAGGGAACTGCTCTTGCGTTTAGACAGTTTAGGAGCATACATTTGGGCATGTGCAACTGTGTGTGTGTGTGTGTGTGTGTGTGTGTGTGTGTGTGTGTGTGATGAATTTTTCCTTGATCAAAAAGCCATCCAGGAGTCACTTGGAGACTAGAATTCCTTCAGGGCTCTTACTGTTCCTGAATGTCTAAAGTTACAAACGAAGCTTGGGAAGGACATAACCCCAGTGATCCGGGGCTAGCTGAGCCCAGGTTGCGGATTGGAGCGCCTTGCTTTATCAATGCCATTCTCTTCCATACTTTACTTTGTCAGTCACATTTCCAACGCCATTCACCTACATGAGTCCAGTGGAATGTGGAAGGCTGTGCTTGCCAAGCACGTCAAGTCAAAGACTGTCTCCATATGAGCCTAGAATAAAAATGGCCTCTAACTTCCCAACAGAGCAACGGAGGCCAGGAAATGCTCATGGGGGGGGGGTGTGCAGGGGGTGCGGGGGTCTCAGGATGTGAGTTTCCCTCTCTGGCTACTTTTTTCCTTTATCCAACATCTGTCTTCTTTCCCTGGTTTTCTCCCTCTATGGGTGTTTTGGATGTGAAATGGTCCCTGTAGGCCAATGCGTTTGAACATTTGCTTTCTACCAAGTCCCGCTGCTTGGTACTGCTGAGACCTTTAGAAGCTGGAGCATCATGAGGCTGAGCCTGGAGATTATAGCCCAACCTCATTTCCTGTTCAGTTTCTGTTTCTGCACTGTTGGTGCCGTGTGACAAGCTGGCCTTATGCTCCTGCTACCATGGGCCCCTGCCACGAAGGACAGTATCACCCCTGAAGTGCAAGCCAAAATCAACCTCCCCACTCCCCGAATTGCTTTTGTCAGGATGTTTTGTTTTGTTTTTTTAATCGCAGCAACAGAAAAATAGTTAAGATAAGGGAGTATACATTTTCTTCTGGTACTAGCAAAATCCCAAGGAGCTGCACACAGTCAGTGGAGGTCCCGCTGCAAATACTGGAATGCAAAGGTAAGGACAGGCTTGAGAGAGAACACGCTTCCTGATCAAGTGTTAGGATGGCAATTGGGCTAGAAGGAGTTTGAAAAGCATAGTTGTTCTGAGAGTGGAGAGATACAGGGAGCAATAGAGCCTGGAGCTGTACCAGGTGTTGGGTCCAGGATATAGCAAGAAGGGAAGATAGACTCAGATTCTGCTTAGCGTAGACCCTGGCAAGGGGGCTCCCTGAGGGTCTCTAAGGTGCTGCCTGAGACCTGATGCTGTGAGGGGAACTGATGCTGAGGCCTCCTTTTCAGATGGTGTGGATTGCACAGCACAGAGTCAAGCCTGCTAGAAAAGAGTCCAAGGATGGAGGAGGATGAAGGCTTTGGAAATCTCTCATCCCTGACCCTCTGTGTGGTCTATGAGCTCCTTCCTGGTCCCATGAGATCCCTTTGTGCTCTGGGCTGTGGTCAGCTCTTGATAGACAACATTGCAGTTTACTTCAACAGTCTGCTTTTATTAATTGCTTTATATGCTAGCTTTATCTCCTTGAGGAGTTCTTTGGCCATTGAACTGTGTCATCTAGAGACTCTTCCACAGAACCTGGCATCACACATGTTGGAATAAGGTGAGCAACTAAGTAATAGCTTCCCTTGCTGTACCTCTGCTTCCCACGGCCTCTGTGGAAGAAAGGACATGTTCTGTGCAAAACCCTCACTCCTGAGCACTGTCCACTGCTATTGAATGTAGTGGGGTCAAGGCACTGGCAAAGGACTTCCTTATTTATTTATTTATTTATTTATTTATTTATTTATTTATTTATTTATCTGAGACAGGGTTTCTCTGGGAATCTCTGGCTATTCTGGACTCACTTTGTAGACCAGGCTGGCCTTGACCTCACAGAGATCCAGCTGCCTCTACCTCCCAAGTGCTGGGATTAAAGGCGTGTACCACCACACCCGCTTCCTCCATATTTTCTTATGAGTACCACCTGCCATCTGCCAGACTGGCTTTCAGACTGCCATGTTTGCCTTGAGCTTTTGACCAGTTCTGATTTGGGGGCCTCTAGACTTAACTCTCAAGCTGTGAACATGGTGATTGCTATTCTTCTGGACTCGGACTGTAAATTTGCTTTCTACACTTACAGCGCACACAAACTCTAGGAATTGCTTTAGCCAGTGTCTGAGCCCTCCTCATTCTGTCTTAAGACTTTCTAAATGACAATCCAGAGTCTACCAAAATTAGGACAAGCTGTGAAAAAGAAGAAGAAGAAGAAGAAGAAGAAGAAGAAGAAGAAGAAGAAGAAGAAGAAGAAGAAGAAGAAGAAGAAGATTCATTCAGGACCCAACTTGGGCCCGGTGAAGCAGAATGACTGACTGGCTTGGGCCCAAGTATTTGCATCCTGGCAAGTTTCTAGTGGTTTTTTTTATCACACTCCGCACTAAAGGTTTAAATAACCAGCTCTTTGTGCGTGCCAGTTTTGTTTGGCTCTAAGTTTCCGTCTCTCTGTCCTTCAGTTACTCAACCACTGCTCTCATTGTGGCCCCACAGACTTCCTGTTCCTCCATATAAGGAGGGACCCTCACCCTGTAGGCCCTGGCTGCTCTGTTCTCCTATGGCTTCTGGGCCTTCCCTCCCTCCGTCCTCAGTCACCTTTCCAAGGACCCGTCTTGTGCTGAGTTATATGTCAATGGCTCCCCAGAAGGCACCAAAGCCACCCTAAGTGGGAAAGCTTGGGCCTCTGTTTTCCTTCACCCTCGAGATGATCAGGGTAATCTGAAGATGGGATGAGGTGTCTACAGGTTCAGTCCCTAGAGAAATTGTTCTTGTTTCTTTCTAAAATGGAGGAGAGGGGCGTGGAAAATGCAGCCGCAGGGCAACTGAGCGTGGAGAGGATGACCAATAGCAGTAGACGCCCACCCTCAACAGTGTCACGTGATAGAAAACCCGGCAACAGCTCCCCGTGAGCCCACGCTCGGTCCTGGGATCTGTAAGTGTAGACACGACAACAAGGCAGGTTTTGTTAAAGAGTCTCATCAGGGAACCATTTTGTAATCTCCCATTCTGACTGGACCGTGCTGACACGCAGCAGGAGGCAGGGAAGGCCAGGGGCCTCTCCTGGGATTTCTGCCGAAGCTTGGCTCAGTCTCCAGGTCAGAGGTGGAGAAGCAGCTCGGGCGGCGTTGCTGTTGGGAGAGAAGAGAACAGACACCATTGTTCGTCCCTGCTGATAACACTGCGGCCTGCGTGGGCAGGCATGGCTCACCCGTTGGCTGGGGGGGAAGCACACGTCTCAATGCAGTGGTTGTTCCTCACCTTTGTGTAGAGTGAAGCTTGGCAGGCTGATGGGAATTAGGAAGCCTGTTCACCCTGGTAGAAGTCGCTGTTAGAGAAACCCACTTCTAAACATTAGCATGGGGAGGGGGTCACCAGGCTGGTGAGAAAATCCAAAGCTGGTGTTCTGCAGCCTGCGGCCCCCTCCTTCCTGTGTCCCTTAACGGGGACGTTGGAGAAACTCTTCCTAGATAAGCAAACCTTTTGCTTTGTGCTTGCTCATGTACTTAGTTTCCGAATGCTGGTGATTATAAGGCAGACGTCGTATTTGCTCAGGCAAGTAAGGACAGACATGCCTGTGAGGTTGAAGGGCCACTGGTGGTGAGGGAGTTCAGGGGTTGGGGAGCCCTGGATCTTCTACACGGGATGTCTATCCTGTGTACCCCAGAACACATGGGCCCTTAGAGGCAAGGGTTTAAAGTCTGTGACAAACAGCCTTGAGAAGGGCTTGTGTGATCTTGGCTCCATGGCTTGTGCATAAGTGAGTATGTACATACATGTGTGTATGTACATACATATGGTATGTGTGTGTGTGGGTCCATCCATTAATGGGCTTTTGACTCATCAGCCAGCATGGAACTATCCATTCTCTATTGTATTTGTTCCTTCTTCCAAGACAGACAAGAATAGGGGTCCTACTCTAACCCCTAGTAATGCCAAGTCAAAAGCACTGCCCAGACAAGGTCTCTGAAAAAGACAACTGCTTTGGGTTCCTGGACATAGTCTCTCTATCGATAAAGTGAGACAAAGAATGAGTGCATGTCAGACAGATAGAACCAGCTCCAGAGGATCCCATTGCTCCCCACGAGCCTACTCCTGCATTCTGAAAAGCACAGCGTCTATTCATTTAGTAAGCATCAGCACCCATGCTTCTCCGCAGGCAGGGTTTTGGCACCAGGACAGCGGGGCTCTTCAGCATCAGGATCTGACCATTCAGGTCCCTCGGCGGCGTACAGCAGAGAGGTGAGGAGCTGGCACAGGGAAGGACTGCTCACCAGCAATATTTTAATTCATTGATAGTTTTGCCCCTTGTTAGGAGTCAACCAGGGCCTTGTGCTTCCCAGGAAGGTGCTGGACCACTGAGCTCACACTCAGCCCATCAGCAGTGGTCTAAAAGTCAACTAGACAGGAGATGGGGAGATGCCCTCTGAGGGGATATAAAAAGAGAAGAATTCAAAGACCAGGTGCCCTGTCATTCTAAGTCAGAGGAGACAAAGAGACACCGCAAAGGCACGGGGTGGGGGTGGGGAGAGAGAGGAGAAGAAAAGTCAGACAGAGGAAGTGGCCCTCTCTGACTCTGCTCAGCCTGGGCTCGTGTATTTTTGCCAATCAGTGGAATGGAATGGGATGGATCAAATGCACGAATCAGCCCAGACCACACCCCATCCCATCTGCATGGCTCCTCTTAAGCCCTCGCTGGAGTTTTCTGTCTACTTTGTTGGCATGCCAGTCTGGTTTCTGACCATGAGAAACCATGCCATTAAAAGGTTAGAATTGTAGTATTCTAAGGTTTTGAAATGAAAACCTTCACATTTGGATGGCACTGTACAGTGTTTAATGAGGAAGGCAAGGCGTCCCTTAGAGAATGTCGGAATTGGGCCCCTCTGTTTAACATATATGTCAACACTGAGTCCCAGATCAGGAGGTGACTTATGTAGGTGGCCTTTAGTCTGCCTAAGTGTAGCTGGTGAGTGAGAATCTGTACTTTGCGAAAAGCACAGTGGTTTAAATCTGTTTCTATCAGTTCCTCAGAATCCTTATTTGGGAGATGTCAGATTTCTTCATAAATAAAAGTATTTTAGGCGGTACTTCAATATTCGTTTTGCTATGACTAATACTGATAAGAGGCAGCTTAAGGCAGAAGGATTTTTAAAATTTATTTATTTATTATTTATTTATTTATTTTTGCTTATCCTTTGAGGGGAAGTCCACAATAGCAAGGAGGACTGGTGGCAGGAGAGCAGGGTGGTTGGTTACACTCCATCCACAGTCAGACGATAGAGCAGAGAGGAACTTTTCTCTAGCTACCCTTCCCACCTCACCCTGCAAGGCTCCGTCTCTGAAAGCTTTTACAGTCTTCCAAAATAGTGCCACCAGCGGGGGACCAATTGTTTACATACCTGATCCTGTAGGGAATACTTCTTCTTCAAGCCACAATGGTTGGTAAAGTAAGCTAATTTCCCATACAAAGCCCAGGCCCAGTGGATTTGAGGCTGGGAAAACCCTAGTCAGGGGGCACATTCCTTGACAAATAAGAGCAGTCCCTTGACCCAGAAATGGCCTCATATCCAGAGAGCCCTAAGCTGGATGTTCCCATCCTCTTTGGACTATTTTGTGATGTAAGCAGAGTCCCTTTGGCAAGCTTCCCTGAGATTATTCCTCCATGGATGGTGGATGGCTACCTTTGCCTCTGCCAATGGGTGTTGTCATTGTTGGCATGGGTCCAGCCTGGGCTCATGCTCCTGTGATTAAAGCTTGTTGTTGTCCACATCCAAACTGCATCGCCTACTGGGCCTGCATCCAAGGGAAGGGAAGAGCTGAGTGCCTCCTGTGAGGAACTCGAGGGTCTCAACTGGGGATAGCAGTGTGCATGGCAAAGCTCATCATCCGCCCAATTCTCCTTCCACTTGAGGAAGAGCCCTTTCTGTCTTTTGTGGGAATACCAGGTTAGGACAAAAATCTGTCAGTTCCTGGGTGTGCCTGAGCCTGTCACCTTCATCCCCAGACCACTGATCTCCACACAAAATATCATATGTAAGTTCTGGATTCAGCGCTTATTGACTTAAAAATCTATTCAAACTTAGTAGATAATAGCGTTCGTTATTGTTTTGTTCAATAATAGATATTGCATAGTCAGTAGAGCCAAGGTATAGATTTCTAAGCCATTCTGTCCAGAAGCACCAATTTGGGGGCAGGGGGAGCTCTTTTAACTCCCTTGATACCCGGGGCACACACCCTCTGCTGACTCAATCAGAACTTGGGGAGACATCTAAATGTTTCTTTTTTCTAAACTTCCCTAGTGATTCCACTTATGATCAAGCCGGCAACCACTCTGCTAAATGAACATTTCCCATACTTGACTCAGCACAGTCATCTCCTGGAATCTTGTTGAGTGAACTGCAAATTCTAGTCCTGCAGGTCTGCAGGGAGTAGGGGTTCTTCACAAGCATCTCTGAGTGGTTAGTCTGGGAACCAGTGTCTGAGATTTGCGTAGGAAGGTGCTCAAAGTGGGTCTTTGACAGGGAGCTGACAGTAAGTAAGGTTGGACTCAGAATGCACATGTTAGGTGTGTGCATGTTCCCTTCCATGACGGGTTACCTACTATGTCTGTTGTCCCGGGCAGTGGAGACTATAGTGCTAGGCTTCAGAGATGCAGATGGGAACAAGTCCCAGGCTGTCTTTGAGTTGCTGTCCCAACAACATTCACATTGGGATGCAGTGTTTGGAGTTAAAGGCACCACCATTGCACAAGGTCCTAGTATGCAATGACCAAAGTTAGGACTGCCATTGGCCATGCAGCTGAAGTCTGAAAACTATGTCACTGGGAGCTTTCTTCTTATGTCCATTATTCTGATTTACCGGGTCCCTGCTTCTTTTCTCCTCTTTCTTTGCACCCTTCTTCTTTATCTGTTCCTCCTTCTCATCCAGGTCTTCTTCCCCATTCTAGCATCCAGTGGCAGTGTGCTAGTAGACATTCATACTGGGAGGCCGCCACTCTACCTGGCCATCCCCTGTGATCGCCAGAGCTACTGTTGCTTACTGGAGAGACCAGATGGGATTTTTGGTAGAGAAGATTTCATAGCTACAGAGCTTCAGGGCCAGGGTTACATGGAGACCTCAGTAGGATGTAAGTGTGCCCTGGAGTTTCAGAAGCTTTGCCTTTGTAGGAAGAAGGTTCAGCTGAGAAAGTTGGGGTCCATAGCACACACCCAAAGTTAGCAAGGAGCCACTTTCAATTCTCAACTGGTCTCAGAGGTGAGTCCTGGGGCTGCCTTGGAGGTGAGCACCCTTAGCACTGTCCTCAGAATTGACCTCACTGTCCTTCTGGCTCATTTGCTCCAGGCTTCCATTTGCTTTTCCATAAGTGGCGCTTCCGTGGCTTGAGGACCAGGGTGGCAGCCAAGGCTCATATAGTCACTGCAGGCCCTGGGCCTCTCTGCTGAAATTGGTACAAGCTTCACCACCAGATCCTGATCGTATTGCTTCCCTGAAAGCTGTTATGTCTCCCACCCATGTGCTAACAGAACGGTCCTTGGTGGCAATGGGTTGGCCAAAGGAAGCCACCTGGAGGACACTTAGAATATGTCGTTGTTTTGTGAGTGTTGGGACTGAGTTCTAAAGAGGTGTTGGATGAATGGGAGAAGGGCCAACTACGATCGCAGGCTGGAAGGGTGTTTTGGGAGGAAATTATGATGGCCTGCGGGGGTGGGGTGGGTGGGTCACAAGAAATCTCCATAAGGAGTGGAGCTAGGGAGGCACCCAGTGTGGCTTGATGTTGCATGGTCGTAGTGACAGTATTATCTTCACTGAAATCCTGCCTAACACATGGGCAGTTAGTTATTCCCAGCTTACTCAGAAGGCCAAAACATCTTACAAAGTTAAAAAAAACAAATAGTAAAATCAGCAAACAGTAGATTATATAGAGACAAAGCTGGGATTCTAACCAAGACATTGTATGAACAGTCCTCATGGATCTGGAGGGTTAACCCCAGGTCAGGCGACTCAGGGTAAGTTTTATGATCTGACAGAAGCCCAGCTACTTCGTTTGTAAAATAGGCATAAAAAGATGGCCCTGCCCCTAAAGACCTTTTGAAAGCTCAATTGGATGATAGACTGCAGTAAGCCAAGGCTCCAACAATGAGGTAAGTTATTGTCACACCAAGAATATCAGCCACCTAACCCATTATGTAATCCACTAAAGAGGAAAATGAAGTGACCAGTTAAAAGGGTAGATTGAAAGTCAGACAGGTGACTGACTGAAGTACAGGCAGGAATATTTGGAATTTAAGGTCATCCTCAGTCACATAAGAGTTCGAGGCAAGCCTCACCTTAAAACTAGAGATCACTGCCTCAGATGGTCAAGGAATGTATTTAAGGACTGTCTCTTTTATTTACTTGGGTCAGAGTTGTGTAGCATGTGATTAAGGCTTTGGAATTCTAATTCTGTTCTTCAGTGGCGGTGAGGCAACTTGCAAACCCTTCTATTTTCCAGTTGTTGCCCATATCAAATTCAAATGCCCAGGACCTGAAAGTAAAGCCTCTGAGCCAGAAAATAACCAAACCACCACCACCACTTCCAAAAACCCAAAGAAAGAGGTACTCCACCAAGGTCTCCTGAGTCACTACTGAAACAAAGTTGGTAATGTGGCATCTGGTTGGTACTTGGTGCACACAAGTCTGGCTTTCATGCCATCTGCAGTTAGTGCCACAGCATGCATCTCTGCCTTCTCCTCCCAAATCTGTTCATTGGTGAGATTGTTTTATCTTGCTTCATGGACAATCAAACCCCCAGTCTACCGAGAGTCCTCTCTGGCGTTCTGCCCTTTGTCTCTCTGCTTTCTGTAAGGAGAGCCTTCCCGGTGGCCCTCGCCCACTGAGGGAAGCCTCTGCCTGCAGGCTCCAGTGCCCTATGTTTGGGCTGCCTTGACCCTCAGCTTGTCTGTTTGGACAGCTGTCTTGTAGATTTGTAAGGCCCTCAGGACACGTCTTTGCCCCACCACATCCCAGGTGTCCACATGTTTTGCCGATTCTGGCTGTAGCCCTCATTAGTCATTACTGATAAAGATTCTTAAATAAAAATAAGTGTCTTTGATGAGAGAATGAACAGAGTATATGAAAATTTAAGAGCAACCCAGCAGTTATGTGACAAGTAGAATCAGACAGCAAGCCCTCTTCTTGCTTTGATTAAAAGCATTACAAATTGAATACTGCCGTTCTCCGCAGTAAAGTTTGTTTGTTTGTCTATTTTCTGAGACAGGGTCTCTCTACATACAGAGTCCTAGCTGTTATGGAACTTCCTCTGTAGACCAGGCTATCCTTGACCTCAGAGATCTGGCTGCTTCTGCCTCCTGAGCGCTGGGGTTAAAGATGTGCGTCACCATGGCTCATGATCAAGTTTCTTACTTGCAGTTTAACATCCAAGCTGTCACACTGATTTGCCTATGAAACAAAATGTCTTTTCATTTATCCACTGGAAAAGGACCTAGAAATGAATATTGAATCTATCTAAATGATTTTGCAGCAGCAAATATTCTGTTGAAAAACAATTTCTTTAATCCAGCAAGAGATGTTCTCTTAAAAACATTGAGAGAACTTGTCAGTCCCCACCCTTCCACTGTGATCCATTCCACTTACATATGAGTCATTTAATCATATGGAGACATTTTCCTATAAGGCAGATTATGGATTTTCTAAGGGAGACCATATTCCTTGGATATTTGGGGGCATTTGTGTACATTATTAAGAATTCAGAAATAAGTGCACAGGTGGCATGCACTTATCAATAGTGATTCTGTTATCCAAAATGCAACTTGAATTGCAAACAATTTCAAATATATATATATTTACATCTCAGGAATTTGGAGAACAAAATCATGAAAATAGACGTTTCTCGATCTCCACATTAGCCTTTGTTTGATAATATTTCCAAATATATATCTTATTTTAAAAGATCATGGTGAGATAGCAGAGAGGCACAGCATTGCTGTGGAACAGGTAGCACCTGGCCCTGCCCTATACAGATAGGTTGATACTGGGGTACAGATTTTGACTCTTGCTGCTTGGCTATAGCTAGAGTTTGGGTCTGGAATGTGCCTCTCGGGCATCTGTGGAGAAGGCTTGGTTCCCAGCCTGCAGGACCACCAGGGAATGGTACAAGCTTTAGGAAATGAAACTAGTGAGAGGAAGTAGGTCAACAGAAAGTTTCTCCAAAGGGATGTGACACTGGGACCCTGGCCCCTCCTCTCTTTGCTGGCTGCCGTGACATGAGCAGTCTCTTCTTTGTCTTGTTATCCTGTCATGATGTTCTGTGCTGACTCAGGCCAAAGTCAACAGGACCAAGTGGCCAGGGACTAAAACATCTGCATCTGTGAGCTAAAATGAGCTGTCCCTCTGTTGGAGATGATTTACATCTGAAATTGCTATACAGTAAAGGAAAGCTGACCGACGGGGCTGGTGGGAGGAGCTCTACCTGGCGTTCACATTCTGTAGGTGGCCACTCAGTCTAGTCCAGGTCCAGCTTCATGGAAGGCGGTGCTGGGAAAGTGATGTAGTTCAGTGTTAAGTGTGTGATCCAGTAGCTCACACCACCAGGGCCCGGATCTCCGTTCTTACCAGGTAGCAACACATGGAGACTGCAGGCCTGTGCTGAAATGAGAACTTGAGTGTTCCAGGAGCCACGTGTGATACATGCCTACAGGAATAGAATTAAAGTTATTTTTAGGTGTGTGTGTATGTGTGTGTGTGTGTGTGTGTGTGTGTGTGTGAGAGAGAGAGAGAGAGAGAGAGAGAGAGAGAGAGAGAGAGAGAGAGAGAGAGAGAGAGAGAGAGTTAGTTGCAGGTGCCCATGGATGCCAAAGGAGAGCATTAGATTTTTCTAGAACTGCATTTACAGGTGATTATGAGCCACCAATGTAGTTGCAAGGAACTGAACTTGGGTCCTCTGCAAGAGTACCTCATGTTCTGCATGGCTGAGCCATCTCCTCAGCTTTTAGAGTGAAAATGATCTCAGTTTTAGGTTGACATGAGAAGGAACACTCTGGAAAGCCAGCAAGCTGAGTTTGTGCTTCACTTCTTCCACTTATGACAACCTCCTTTAGGACTAGGAGGCTATGGCCTATTTGATAGGACAACACTACCCTTGAACTAGGATGAGTCACACCAGCAGCTGGAGGTCTCGGTAATGGCTTACCTTGTCAGGTCTACCCTTTCAAAAGCCTCATGGTGGCATTGTCACAATATTTAGAGAGCTGTCCTCAAGGGCTTTGCATTCAGGCCCCTAGGAGAAAAGCAGTCTGTGTTCCATGGGAGGGTTTTATAAACATATCCCAAGAAGAAGCAGTACAGCTCTGTGTTCCCTCTACTCCCACAACTGGCCAGGGCCCATGGGTGCTTTATATTTCACACCATGCTTCTTTCAGGCAACTGGAAAACAACAGAAAAAAACTGCAATGTTGCATAAAGGCCACGGCGTACCCATGCCTGAAGAGTGGTTTGCAAGCTGCCGAGCCTCATTGGGAGCTGGCGAGGTGACAGCTGTTGGAAAAATGTCTGCATTTCACTCTAAGCCTTCATCTCCTATTTTCGTTCCTGAAGGAGAGGACTGAAACAGGAGAGAGCACATTTATTTATTTTTTCTGACATTCCCTCATCTGCAGGACATTAACTGCTGTTTTTAAAAATTTTGTTAATTTTTTTATTTTTTAAAAAATTATTCTGCCTTGCTACTGGTCCAGGAAAGAGGAAATTGGAGATATAGGCAAAGATGATGTCTTGATTTAAAAGGACAACAAGGCAGCCAACTGGAATCTGCAGGCCAAGCCTGAGGCTGGTGCTGTTGGATTGGGCTTTGTACACAAGGACCCACATTGCTTGGAATATGCTGTGACCTTCCCACTGAAATCCCAAATACAGCCAAACAAAAGAAACCACCATCCCATGGGGCACCTTTCCTTTGATGGTTGCTAAACTACCTGTTTACCCTGCGGCTGAGCTGAGCAGTCATAAACAGGGAGCTTACTGGTGTAACAGAGACTTGTGAGGGTGTGTGTGGATGCCAAACACTGCTGCTGCATCGGATACGGAAGCTCACTAAGAACGGGAAGATGCCCCTGTGAGTGAATGTCCAGCTCTCAGGAGGTACTCCTTTTCCCGGCAGACATCTAGCCTCACTGTCTGCGTTGACCAATGCCATTCTCTGGCCTGACTCAGGTATGGGATGGCTCTATTCCATTTGTCACACTGGGAGAGTGATACTTAATGAGTCTTAATTGATTTAGTGATGAGACTGTCAATTGGCGATTTAGACAGTAGCCAGATGCCCCGTTCTGTCATCACTGTCACTCTCCATGGATGCAGGCAGTTAGTTTTCAGATGTTTGGGATGACAAACACCCTATAGGTTATTTTATCCAACATCCCTCATCTGCAGAGCGTTAGCTGCTCAAGGAGAAACGTTCTAACCCTGAGAGGAAGTTTGCTTTTCTTGTTCTGACTAAAGTTCCCCAGCTCTTACCAAAGGCTGTAGTTAGGAGGTACAAAGATGAAAAGATGTGTGTAGATGCCTGGCTGTGGTAGTGTAGCTATGTACCAGGCCCTTCCTCCAGGCTTCTGGCTCCTTCTGAGTCTGTGAAATCGTATTCTCATATTTTGGCCTCACCTTCCTGCCTCTTTCCCAAGGCTAACTTGGAAAATTTTCAATTCGGTTGTCCACTAAAGTGAATTCTGATTCTGACTGGGAGGGAAGACTGGCAAAGTTGCCACACTTGGATATATATGTTTTCCTTTGAATTGAGAAGGAAGACAGCAGTGAGAAGGAGCCAGCGATGACTACGCTAAGTGCCTGCTCAACTTGCAAAAAGACATTTAGCATGGTCAGCTCCAGGATGATCCTGGCCAGAAGTAATGCTTGTGTCTGATAAGCCACGTGGCTCCGAGTCCTTGGAATGTTTGTCCATTATTAGCTGTGTAACTAGCAAGTCACGATCTCACTGAGGCACCGTTTCCTCTTCTGTCAACTCTGGATAATACTGGTTGTCTGGATCATCTCATGGGGTGATTCTGAAAATACAGCAGGATACACGGAAGTTCCGTGTTACACGGCAAGGGTGGTGGGTGTGAGATTACGCATCAAAGTCAAATGGCCCAGCTCCTTCTATGTTCAACACAATGATTAGTTTTCCCCCCAGGTTAGCGACAGATCCCACTGTCTCTGTGATAGTAAGGTAGAAGAAGAAAGTGGTTCTCACTTAGAGGGTTCATTGTACAAAACTCTAGACACTAGGGTTTCAATTCAAATGATGAGATTGCCCTACAATGACAGAGTGTGAACAATGGGTCCAGGTGGAAGAGAAGCACTTACACCACATCCCTTCAGCTGACTAGAGGAAATGGCTGACAGAACCACCTGCACTGTGAACCCTGTTTCTCTCTCTCTCTCTCTCTCTCTTTGTAGCCGTTGTTACTGTCTTTCTTTATCACATTGCGTGCTTGTGTACTTGAGCTCGTATGTTAAATGCAGGCCTGTGGCAAAACATTTGAAAAAAATTCAAAAGCCCTATACAAATAAGAGATGAAGCTCTGCTTTGTGTTCAGTGGGTCTCGTGGCGGTCGCTGGGTCATGGGACTGGATGACAGTTAGCAGGCTGTCCATCCAAGCCGACTGCAGTGCTGGGGGAATGGATGCTGGCCTCTGGAGATCAAGTGGCCTCTGCAGGGCTGCCTCCATCATCCAGGCAGCTTTGTTTATGCACAGGCATTCAAGTACTTAAAAAGTGAATTAATTTCATCTTTCAGGCCTAGGATTTTTTTTTTTTGTCTTGGTACAAATGCAGTGTCCAATACAAAGATGTGAAAATGTGAGTAGTTTTAAAATATTATTTATTTAGAAGTTACCTACATATTGTGAATAATAATAATAATAATAATAATAATAATAATAATAATAATAATAATAGATTTTGCTTATAGGTTATTCATGCCTGGATCCCTTTGTACTTATATGTGAGAATGGCCAGCAAGGAGATGTCGTAGAGCTATGGAACTGACTTTGTAGAACAGCTGGGCCCCAGATGTCTAGACTTCACCAACAGGCAGGGACACAAGGTGCAATTTCAAACTCTTTCATTGGCCTCAGCTCTTCTGAGAGGGTCCTCCTTTCTGTAGCATAAATCTGTTGCAGAACCTCAGAAATTAGGAAAGATGTCTATTAAGTTGCATATTTGCGTTGATCTTAATGACTGTTTTATATTTCTCCTTACGTACCACCAGGTGCAGCTTTCATGTCTCTATTCCACTCTGTGGGATCAGTCTTGAACGGAAATCCACAGCCATCCCTGGCTTTGGCCCTTGGCGGCACCATCCAGGGATCAAGGACGGTGGGGCGTGGGTGGTTTCTCTCCCTTCCTGGCCCATCCCTCCACTGAGGGGTTTAGGACCCTTGGAGCTGTCTTTCAGCTATGGCTCTCTTGTTTTAGCAGCATGTCTGCTCCTTGACCTTCAGCTCCTGGGGGGCAGACACCTTCCTGCTGTAGTTCTGGAGTTCTCAGCCTTCCCTGCGTGTCCCCTTAGTCATTCCTGCAAGGGGACTGCTTTGAAAAGCTCTCCTCCATGGGGACTCACCATCTGCTTCCTGCCAGGACCTTGACTGATGGACGCAGTGGTCAAAATTAACTCCTCGATGGGAGGCACCGAGAGAGGCATTAAAAGATAAGGGGGAGAATCCTATCTGCTTGGTGCAGTCCTCTGGCGGGGGTGGGGGTGGGGCAAACACTGCGGGAAGCAGTTCGAAGGTTTTGAGTAAGCCTCTGCACTGTGCACGAGTTGGACTTCACAAGCCACACAAATAGTTCTGCTCTCAACAAGAGGGCAGAACCGAGGCCCTCTTAACAACTTTGTCACTCTCGCATGAATGCCAACAGGAGGGACTGAATTTCAGAGAGGTTTAGTTATTTTCCCAAGGTCTCCAGCATGCAGCTGCAGGGCTGGGATTGAACTCTGGCTGCCTCTAAAAACCCAGGAAGATCCTGTTCACCATGACAACAGTTGTTTAGGACCCCTCTTTAGTCAGTGGCTATATGAATTCCTGTGGTGAGATGGTCTTGTTTGTCTCAGAGGTGAGAAAGTGTACAGGAAGCTTTGGTGATGGGAAAGTGATGTTTGTCTCTGTGGTAAGAAAGGAAGCCAGGCTGATTCTTGTGAGAAAGCCACTGAGATGAACTTGGATGGAGCTGCTTGATTACTGAGTGGCTGCAGGAGGATGGCTGTATGGCTTGGATACTGGACTGAAGGGCACGGGGAGGGATGTGTGGTCCATCTGGACACTGGACTGAGGGGCAGGAGGAGGGCTGTGTGGTCCAGGCACTGGACTAAGGGGTAAGAGAGGAGGGCTGTGTGGTCCATCTGGACACTGGACTGAGGGGCAGGAGGAGGGCTGCATGGTCCAGGCACTGGCAGAGGAAGACTGGACTGTCCTTGAGAAGGCTGAGAGGGAGGAATTCTGATTTTTGTTTGTTTGAGACAGTGTTTCTCTGTGTTACCCTGGATGTCCTGGACTCACTCTGTAGACCAGGCTGGCCTTGAACTCACAGCAATCCGCCTGCCTCTGCCTCTCTAGAGCTGGGATTAAAGGCTTAGGAATTCTGGTTTTTGTTTTTGGTTTTGTGTGTGTGTGTGTGTGTGTGTGTGTGTGTGTGTGTGTGTGTGTATGTGTTTTGTTGTTGTTGTTTTTGTTTGTTTGTTTTGTTTTTTGAGGCAAGGTCTCTCTCTGTGTTAGCCTTGGCTGTCCTGGACCCATTTTGTAGACCAGGGTGGCATGAAATTCACAGTGATCTGCCTGCCTCTGCCTCCTGAGTGCTGGGATTAAAGGCGTGCAGGAATTCTGTTTTTTTTAGCTCTTGCTTTCCCCAGTTCTGTAACAAACCGACTTTGACACCTGCTAGAGACGCCACTTTTGCTCAGTCATCTTCATGCTGTGAAACTCAAGGTTTGGAGAGACTGGGCCTCTTTCTGAGGGCACATCATTCTGAGGACGCTTCTTAGTGTCCCTGACACTTCAGCTATCGTCAGGCAGATATGTGGCTACCTCCGAACATTCAGAGGTAGAATTTCCTAACCTCGGAAATTCAAATGACAAACCCGTGAACAAGTGAAACTTTGGTTTCTGGAAACTTGGGAGAGTTTGATAAAACTCACTATATTTATCTATGTCTTATTGTCTGTTATGAGAAAGGCAGGTACAGCCAGGCCAACTTTATCAGCAACTGTAACAACAAAAAACTCATTTTCTTTACTTAAAAAAAAAAAAAGGCTTATTTACCTACAATGATGCATTTTAGAAATACACAGTTGGGGGGGGGGAAGCACATTTCTTAGTGTTTATAAGTTTCTGGCTTGTTTGTCTTTGAGACTCATAGACAGTAAAGCAATATGCCCAGGAAGTCTCAGAAATTCAAAAGTCTATTATCTGGGAAGCTAAGATTCAGGTTCAAACAATGAATTGTGCTAAGTTTGGCAATACTTATGAAGGAAGAACTGTCCTTTTCCCAGGGAATTAAAAGTGCGATTTTTGAATACTCTTTGTCTCTCAGCTTTGTAAAGTGCAGGCTAGGGAAGGACTAGGGGAGCCCAGGCTGGGGGGGGGGGGGTCACTCAGGATGGGTAGCTCATGTCATGCCCTATAGACCTCTCCCCTTTTGGCGGGAGCAAAGCAGTTTTAACTTCATTCCATCCCCATGTCTGACCCACGATGCAGGATTTTTTTCCACAGCCCCGATTGAGAGCTGACGGTAGAAGTGAGAGGCTATTGCCAGGAGTTTTTATTTGTAGAGAAATCTCTTGAGAGGCTCTTTCCCATCTCCACCCTGCCCTGGTATCTCTGCCATTATGATTGGCCCGACATCTCTAGACTCCAGTCCAAAAAGATGGGTGAGTCTGTCCCCCAAAGGCCTTATAACTTTAACTGAAGCTAGGCGTAGAGCTGAGTGTCTGTCTCCCATGCCGCCATCTGGTAGGGATGCACAGCGTCCCGTGAATGAAACACCTGCGGAGAGAAGAGCTGGGACACCCGCACCCTGACATCACCTGGCACGCACCAAAGGCTGGACTCCCCAGAGCTGTGAGCTCAGTTTCCAGGGCGGAAAGAGGTAGATTGTTTGTGTGTGTTCTGTCCAAAGAGTGGCTGTTCCAGGCCTGACCCTGTGCAGACTTCTTGGTGTTGGGGAGATGATGTCATTCTGTTTCCTGCAGCTGCTCTAGCCTGAGGAGTGCTCTCCTCCAAAATCCCAGAGAGGAGCGGCTGTTGGGAGCCAGCGTGTGTGGGCTTCGTGACCGCAGTAGCACTTGTACTCAGTGGTGGCCACAGAAAAGCCGTGAGGAAAGCGGCAAGTGAGTTAATGGCAGTGCTGGAGCGGCCAGGAGCCTGGGCAACCCTGACAACAGTGGCATCTCCCCCCACCCCCACCCGCCAACACACACACACACACACACACACACACACACACACACACACACACAGAGGCTAGTGCTGAAGTAGCGCTTCAATCTGAGTGGTCAGTATAGACCTACTGAATAGTCTCAGCAGAAGTCAAAAGCTGAGAATACCACCACTGGATTAGTTTTGAAAATGTGTGTGTGTGTGTGTGTGCGTGTGCGTGTGCGTGTGCGTGTGCGTGTGCGTGTGCGTGTGCGTGTGTGCGCGCGTGCGTGCTCACACATAAGTGGAGCGTGAGTATGCTTGTGTGAGTGGGGCCTCCTGGAGGAGATTGGCTGTCTCCCTCCTCAGTCACTCTCTACTTTATATATTGAGATAGAGTCTCTCACTTACCACATCTCCACCAAATTACATAGACATTCTAGCCAGCTTGCTCCCCTGTCTCAGTCTCCAAAATGCCCTGTCATACCTACCTGACATTTCCTTGGGTTCTGGGGACACTAATGTTGGTCCTTATGGCTGAGATGTCTCCCTAACCCCAGTTTGGGAGTTTCTGCTGGTTTTAGAATGGCTTGTTGGAAGCGGGCCATGTTTCTCTCAGCTGGCTGGTTACAGAATCTTAAATGCCCCCAAAGTGTGTTCAAACTCATGGAAAAACAGAAAATCCGTCTTTCTGACATATGAGCTATGCATTGGCATACTAAGCGACTTAAAAGCCCTGCACTGTTTGCTCTAATCTGGTGCTTTGCAATCTGCTCTGTTTTGGGGAGTCCAGTGTTCCCGTGCTTGTCTCTGCACACGGCACCTTTCCCATCAAAAGCCCTTTTCTCTTCCCCCCTAATTTGCCATTCGCTAAGTAGGTGCTAATTGAATCCATTTCTCTGCCCACTTACTTATTCATACCTTGTAATAAAAACTCGTGACTGTCTACTGCTTTGGGTGAAGCCTGACAATAATTAAGTGCGCTTTCATCTTTTAGAGCCTCAGGGCCCTGTTGATAAAAATTGAGCTGCTAAGGCAGCTAAAGGTGCAGAACCCGAGGCAGGGGACAGACGCTTTGGCTGGGAATAAGATCCGCAAGGGGGATGGGCCAGAGGTAGAGGCAGGAGCTAAGTGATGCAAGTGCTGGGCAAAGGGACAGGAATCTGTGAGGGGGACAAGAGGCAGAGTGTAGAAGGAAGTCTCCTGGGCTCTAGAGTGGGCTGTTCTCCTTGGGCAGACAAATGGGGCAGGTGGCGACAGTGGTGTGTGTCCTTGTGCACGCAGGTGCGTATGAATGAAGGATAGTTTGGAGGAAAATTCAGCTCACTAACTTAAGGAGAAGTGTCAGCTGTTTGGGAGGATGTGTTTAGAGCATGGGCTGTAAAATCAGGCCCTGGTTAGGTCCTTGCTGTGCTACATGACACCAGGGACTTTGCCGCCACCACATTAAAGAGAACATTTTATTTTTTAAAAGAATAAAATGCTCAAACGAAGTTGCTGTTGAATGAGAAAAGGCAGGACATGTTACAGTGAACCGAGTAGGAACTGGCACCAAATTTGGCCTTTGGGGACCACATCTATATAAAAGCACACATTGATATCTGTGCCAGATCACACCTCAGTAGCAGCTGACCGAAGGCCAGGCAGGAGGGCAGCTGGAATGTGGCGTTAGGGAGCTCTTGATTGTTGTAGGAGAAGTGTTGTATTCCCAGGGATCCCGGATTCTAGCAACTAGAAGGAGGAGGGCCTTATTTTGGCTCCTGGCTTGAGTGTCTAACCATGCAGTACATGTCAGAGAAGGCATGGTGGCAGGTGGCTCCATAGTATGGGCAGCACATGGCTGAGACTTTTCATCATTTTACATTTCAACAGAGCAGGGAGCAGAGACAAGACAGGCAGTGGGATCAGGCCATTAGCCTGAAGGCCAACCACACAGAAAACTATCACCATCTTCAGTTAGACCCCAGCTCAGAGAAAGATTCCCTATGATCTACTCAAGTAGGCCAAGCAGCTGGCGACCAAGCCTCTGTGTGTGTTGTTGTTGTTGTTGTTGTGTGTGTAGTATTTCATCTCTAGACTATAACAGTCTTGCAACCTGGTCATGAGTTCAACGTGAACATGGCCTGCTCTAAGGGGAGCCAGGACAGCTTGTCTTTCAGGCCAGGACTCCTGTGAACACCATACTATCACAGTGGGTGTGGTGGCTTGAATGAGTTCCCCTGAGCTTCAGGGGATAAGCTTCAGTTATTAAATTCTTGGTTCCAAGTTGGTGGTCCTGTCTGGGGGAGGGTTAGGAGGTGTGGCCTCGCAGGAGGGAGTACGTCACTGAGGGTGAGCTTTGAGAGGAAGAGTCTCACACCATTCGAGTTTGTGAGCACTCAGTTTCCTGCTCCTGCCTCGTGCTTGCTGTCTCTACCCTGCCATATGGACTCTGACCCTCTGGTACCACAAACCAAAATAAACTCCTCTTTCTATAAATTGCCTTGGTCATGGCGTTTTATCACAGTAGTAGAAAAGCAACTAACATGGCGGGTCTAAGGCAAAAACAGTGTTGGCAAAAAACCAGTGTTGGAGGAGAGGCTAAGGGAAGACGGGGCATCACTTCCTGGTGAGTACATATCACACGGCAAGACTTGCTGTGATGCCTGGTGTGAAGCAGATCGCTCATTCACCCTGCATTGGCAGTTTAGAGGGTAACATATGCTATGGGTTGGATCTGCAATAGCCTCAGGAGGATGTTTTGAGACCTTGGTCCCTCTCTGATCTTAGTAGTTGTGGCACACTGAGATGTGAGGCCTTGCTGGCCAAACAAGGCCTCGCGGTGGCATCTAATTAGAACAGCAAATGTAAGAGTAGATTTGTACTGTTCTCTGTTGTGCTATAGTGCCTGGATTCTGCTGTCATCTGTCCTTTGGCTTTGTAGAGACAAACTGTTAATAACTTCCTTTCATATGCTAGTTATTTAGAACCACCACCACCACCACCACCACCACCACCACCACCATCACCATCACCACCACCATCATCACCACCATCACCATCACCACCACCACCACCACCATCACCACCATCACCATCACCACCACCACCACCACCACCACCACCACCATCACCACCACCACCACCACCACCATCACCACCATCACCATCACCACCACCACCACCACCACCACCACCATCACCACCATCACCATCACCACCACCACCACCACCACCACCACCACCACCACCACCATCACCACCACCACCACCACCACCACCACCACCATCACCATCACCACCACCACCACCACCACCACCACCAATACCACCATCACCACCACCACCACCACCACCACCACCACCAATACCACCACCACCACCACCACCATCACCACCATCACCACCATCACCACCACCACGACCACCACCACCATCACCACCATCACCATCACCACCACCACCACCACCACCACCACCATCACCACCATCACCACCACCACCACCACCACCATCACCACCATCACCACCACCACCACCACCATCACCACCATCACCATCACCACCACCACCACCACCACCACCAATACCACCACCACCACCATCACCACCATCACCACCATCACCACCACCATCACCACCACCACCATCACCACCATCACCACCATCACCACCACCACCACCAACACCACCACCACCACCACCACCACCACCACCACTCATCTCAACATTAAAAAACCCAAACACTTTATCCTAAAACTCAGCTTTTTAAACCTCTGTGAATTGAACCTCGGGCCCCATGCATGCTAGGCAGGTACCATTGAGCTATGGCCCTGGCACTCCAAATCTCCAAATGCCTCTACTGTCTGTCCCTAGCACCATGGCGATCTCACTGAGGTGACTTTGTTCGGCTGCACATCAGTGTTCAGACAGTTGGGAATCCATGGCATGACTCTGAATGCATGAAAACTCATTTGCCTTTTCTAGTTTCAGGGAAGCTTGGGATGGTTTGGAGAATCGTGGATTCTTGCGAACGAGTGGCAGGCATTGCTCTTGTGCACAGAGGGCCTCAGCTGGTGCCATCAGCTCTCGCTGGAGGAAGGTGGTCCAGCACTGGGCTATGCGTTTTGTTCAAAAACCTTTTAGTCTCAATCTATTCTCAGAAGTTTTCCAGAAGATTAGAACACTCTTTCCTAATGTCAACCCAACACATGCTTCCCCTGTGCTCTTGACAACAGCACAGGCGTGTTGGGTGCATCATTCATCCATCCTCAGAACAGGCCTACACGACTGACTCCATCACTTCCTGTACTTTGGGCTGAGGAAGCTGAATTCAGAGATGCTGGAGGCAGAATTGTAAGTCTTAGTTGCATCTGCGCCCCGTACGCCCGTCCATCTGATTCTGAGTCTTGTCTTTTCACTGCACCTGAAATGTAGACTATGTTGCCAAATTGTCATGCGTTGTTTGAGTTCACTGAGAACCTGCCTCTGAAAGCCAGATTGCCCATCCCTCCTGTGTCAGACCCAAGCCTAGTGTTGTCAGTGCCCTTCAAGGCCCCTATCTGGGTATGGGCTGCCTCCCTGGTTCTGTGACAGGGAGGGAAAGTGAGGAGAGCAAAACAGTTCCAAAATAAAAACACCATGTCCTTGAGACCAGCGAGAGGGTAAACTTCACCCACCAGCGGTTACCATTACTTATCTCAGGATATGTAAGTGCCTGCAGCGGGAAAGAGAAGCCAGAAGTACAGCCACAGGAAGCTCAGCGAAGAGAGACAAGGCTCAGTGGGGGAACCGCACTGACTGCCTCAACTTCCCCAGTCTGTCTCTGCTGGCTGTGAGTGCCCTATTTGAGGATGCCACCTCTGTCTGTTGCCATTTGTTCTTTCACTTGGAAGCCTCACCTGAGGGGACAACTTGCTCTGCCCTAAATTCTCCATTTTAATTTTCAGCTGTCTGCCTTAAAGCGCCTTCCACAGTCAGCCCCTGCTGGTGGTCTGGGGGACCGGATTCGGCAGTGTTTCGCTGTCTACCAGTCTATCTATCTGCTATGTGCTGTTTAGTCCTTGACTTTGGTTTAACCATAAAACCCCTCAAAACTAAAACCATTATAAGTGGTTCCCTGGATTGCACAGGACAACATTCGATTTTTGCTACTTCACACTTCTGTACTTAGCCATTAAATGGTGTGCTCAGAAGGAATAGAAGCACACAGCGTGAGCTGTCAATACTCATGTCAGACATGCACAAGCCAGGATGTGCTGAGAGGACACCTGGGCACAACACCACTTTCCCTATTGGCGTGTGCATACTGCTTTCTCTAAGTAATTAATCCAGCAGCTAGCCCCAAGTTTGTCTGCCCCAGCCAGGTAAAGTTTCTATTGAAAGCCTTTCAGAGCTTCTTTTATTTTCTATAATCATATGATGATTTAAAAAAAAAAGGGAGGATGTGGCTCCACCAATATGTTTTGGCTACGGTTCCGTAGAGAACAAGGTTCTGATGAAAACTGCGTGCCAGGCCTCCAGTAAAAAGCATGTATGATTTTCTGTGACATTAAAAAAAAAAAAAAAAACAACAACTGTGTAGAACCTAAAGTACTCCAAGACTGTTTGGAGCGATTCAGAGTCCTTTAGTGCAGTCTGTGCCCCAACTGACGGCAACGTATCTAATGAGGCCCTGCCCGAGAAAGCTGATAAGGAAGCCAAACCAGACTTGTCTACGGAACCCAGAACAGGGATGCAAAGGGAGAAAGCTGCTTGGTTGTAGGTTTAGGATTTCTGTGTAGTTGTTTTCCACTCACGGGTTACATGAAAATGCTAAGTAGTCCCTCCCCTTTGCACACTATAAATCCATGCATGCTTGTGTGTGAACAGCCTCCACCTCCACGGTATTTGATGGTTGCTCTGTCTCAGGTGAGGCTCTGTTCTCAGTAAGAGGGTTTGGTCATCCTCCGGTTTGCAGCTTCTCCAATTTCTCTGTAGCTGGAGGGAGGCAGGCTGCTCATTTTCTTGGTCGGATTCGGGGCCGCAACATTTCCCAGCGTTTCAAAGCAAGTTGTTCTATGCTAATCATAAGCTCTTGAAAACCCAGAAAATGACTGCCTTTTACCTCGGAGAGCAGCTGAATCTGAACAGTGGTGCATACATCTTCACGGTTTTGTCCAGTCTGTGGACGGCCTGCAACTTCTTGGATGAACTTCCTTGAACCTCCAGGGCATGAAACAAAGTTGCTATTACCCTGCATATGATTTCAGATAAATTCTATTTTTTTCATTTAGTCGTTACAATAATTTTGAACGATACCGCTAAAACCTTTTGGGGGGAAAAAGGCACTGCAATAGGGGAATTAAGTAACTTATCCAGGCTCATACCAGTGGAAGGACCAGGATTCAGGATGAGCTTTTCCAGCTCAAAGCTGTGATTGTCACATATGGTTCATGCTGTCAAGTGGCACACTGGAGCCACAGGGAAAGCTAGGCTACCAAGGCCCTTTGCTCAGACTTGATTCATTGCATGCCTCTGGTTGTGTGACCCCAGTCTGCTCCACAGCAGCTTTTCTGTGCGTCTCCCCTTCAAACTGACGCAGGTGTCAGCAATCTCTTTATCAAAATAAGCCCCACAGAATATCACCTGTCACTCACTAGGGGAAGCCCCAGGCCCCCTTCCTCTGAGCTCTTCTTACCTTTCTGCTGTACTTGCCCCGGTTTTGGAGGGAGGATAAGAGAATGAGGGAAATGCTTTGTTATTCAACCAACTTCCTGGGAAGACTGTGGCCTAAGCAAAGTCAGAGTTTTGGCTTTTTGAATGAGGGATTAAAACAAACCCTTTTTGTGGCAGAAAGTCTTTTCCACTTAATGCTTAATTCTGAAAAATTAACAGCAGTATAACTGGCATGCTCTTCTCCATTCTTGCTCGCTGACAATGCGGACTGGTGACTTCCAGGTGCACTGAAGGCCAATTGTTTATTCATTTATTATTTGTTTGTTTTGCGGTCCTGCAAATCGGACCCCGGACCTTGCTTACCCATTGGGCTTCACCAGTAGTCCTTGCTTATTCTTAGATATTGTTTTGGTCTGGGAGCTTGGAAGGGCCTTTCACACCTTGGGTAAGCCTGTTTCCACTGAGCCATGTTTACAGTCCTCTTTTGCTTTTGATTTTGAGACAGTCTCATTAGTTGCTGGTGCTGGACTTAAACTTGCCCTGTAGCCCAGGCTGCACCTTCCTGCATTAGTCACTCACGTCTTTGGGACTGCAGGCTACCAGATCCAGCCCCTATCTATTCACAAGGCAAACTCTGTCAATATTTCCTCTGTTCTTTGTGCTGAGGTCGCTGAGAATGAGGACACCTTTAATAACATGTCCGCCTAGACAGAATCTGGTTGTGATGGGCTGTCATGAAGGAATTAATGAAGTTCTGTTCAGAGCACGCACACACACACACACACACACACACACACACACACACACACACACACACACTCCTCCTGCACCCCAACGTGCCTGTCCTTACAGGACGAGCTACTCAGGACAGGGTCATCATCCGTCATGAAAGATGGCTCTGTGCTTTATTGAGCATTTGGTTTTCTCACTAACGCAAGAATTTTAACAATGACAGAAAATAACATCTATTCTCAGTGCTTTCTTAGCTTGGGGCTAACAAATTTAAAAAAAAGGTTTTTTTGGTCAGTCTGAGGAAGGTGTCCAACTCGTGCTGTTGTTTGCTGGATGCGCTCTGGAGCTCTTTTAGCCCAGAACCACAGTTTATCTGGCACGACTCTGTGACCCAAACCCCTGCCTGGATTTCGTTCTATCCCATTACATTATCTTGACTATTTTTTTAAAAAAATATGTTGTTTGCCTCAGATGTGTGCTGCCCAGCTTGGGCTTGCAGAACCCCGTCCTGGCTTGAGCTACTGATGTTGGGGTCCTAGCTAAGTAGCAGGGAAGCTGTTTAGTTGAGGCTTCTTTGAGGAAGGGATGCCTAAGTGTTCTAGAAGGAACATTCTGTTTCTTAAACCAAAGTTCCACACACAGCCTATCTCAGCAAGAACCATATGCTCCTGACGACAGCAGTCAGACTCTCATACCGTGTAATTCTACTGGAATTTGCCGCGGTTCTTGCAGGAACTTAACGCCGACCTTAGCTTTCTTTCCATGATAACAGCCTACAGTGTTACTGTTCAGACGCTGGCAAGAGAAGCAAGTTGGCTGAACAGTATAGGATGGAAGTGTGCTGGTGAAAGGAAAGCCTGGCCAAGATCGGAAAAACCCAGAAAGTGTTTTAAGAACGGGATGTCAAATGTTCCCAAATCAGGGTAGACTGAGCTCACAGAAGCTGTCTAGGGAGCACCGGATTTGTACCCAAAATGCCAATCAACAGAAGTTTGGCGTATGAGGCAAAAGCAGCTTCTGTTTAGCTGTGTGAGACCCAGAGGAGAGACATAGGCGCGTTCTGTCCTCATGCTGAGCATGCTCAGTTTCATCAGCGGGCCTACCAATACGCCAGCTGATACACCCGCACATGGCCGAATGGAGAGCCATGGCCCACCATTAATATGTCTCAGGTGTGCCTGTTTCCCTCATGAACACTGATCCAGTCCCAGATCAGGTCTCATGCTGGCAGCATTGGGATGTGTCCTGCCTTCACCAGCTCCACTCTGACAGCAGTGACTGTATCACCTGGGAGTTTGAGAGAGAGGATGTGGATTCTCAAAGTTCTCCCTTCTGAGAAACCAGAGGTGGGGTGGGGTGCGGTGGGGGTGGAGACAGGACCCACAGCAATCTACTCTAACCAGCACCTGTCCAAGATTCCCATGCCGGCTAAGATTCCAGAATCACGAATCTAGACCTACAGTTATCAGATCTCCTGCCTATCAGATATTTACATTACAACTCACAACAGTAGCAAAATTGCAGCTATGAAGCAGCAATGGAATGTTTTATGGTTGGGGGTCACCACAGCATTGAGGGGTCACAGCATGAGGAAGGTCGAAAACCACTGATCTTGACTGTCTCTTCCTAACTCACAGCTGTCAATCAACTGCCTAGTAGACTCACCTGGTAGCACTTGACGTTCTAGGACAACTAGCCAATTAATTCTAAGAATCAGGTTGAAAAGTTTTCCAGGGGAGT
This sequence comes from Acomys minous, assembly GCF_964271855.1. Classification (NCBI taxonomy): domain Eukaryota; kingdom Metazoa; phylum Chordata; class Mammalia; order Rodentia; family Muridae; genus Acomys; species Acomys minous. Next base: position 30,792,457 of record NC_140485.1, read on the forward strand.
CACCATGATTCCTTCATCAGAGCCCTAATGAGCTGCTGCTGTTTAGTTCGGCCACATACTTCTCCCATTCCACTTTAGAACCTGTAGTAGTTTCTTTTCTTTCTTTCTTTCTTTCTTTGTTTCTTTCTTTGTTTCTTTGTTTCTTTCTTTGTTTCTTTCTTTGTTTCTTTCTTTGTTTCTTTGTTTCTTTTTTGTTTTTTAAGACAGGGTTTATCTGTGTAGCCTTGACTGTCCTGGATTCACTTTCTAGACCAGGCTGGCCTCAAACTCCCACCTGCCTCTGCCTCCCAAGTCCTGGGATTAAAGGCACGCGCCGCCACCACCACCTGGCGAACCTGTAGTAGTTTCTAAAGTGCAGATCAGAATAGAAAACAGCCATATCTGGCATCTGCTTCATCCAGGAGCCCTTCTCTTTGGTTCCACTCAGGATTAAGTTCAGCTTGGCTGCAGGGAGCTAGGCTTGTCACAGCCCCTTCTTTTTCATTAGTCATGACCTTGACAGCTCTCATTATCACAGGACCCCAGTCCTCAGAGCCAGTCCCATGGATTTGTGTGAGCAGCTAGATCCATCTAGTGTCAGGGCTGGTTATGAGCCCCACGGCTGGACCTAAGCAGGGGCAAAAAGCTGGAGAAAGGGCTGCAGGAGGATCTGAGCACAGTGTGAGCAGGGATACTCCTTCGGCTGGACAAACACAGGCAAGTTTCGATGAAGTCTGAAAGGCAGCTTTGCCCAGGCCAGCAGTGGGTGGAAGTGTTCCCACGCTGTTTCCTGGGCTGCGTTGACAGACTATGATTGGGTCAGACACGGACAGGGAGGTGGGGAGCATAGAGTCAGAGCCCAGCTTTGGAGGTAGGGAGAGTGCTCTATTGTGTCTGCTTCCCAGGGCCACAGCCAGGATCAGGGAGAGAGGAAGATGGAGAGCTAGTGGTGACAGTGAGACCCCATGTGGTGGACTATTCTTGTAGTCAGAGTGACCTCAGGCAAATCATTTCTGCATACTCAGAAGCCCGTGGCAGAGCACCTTTCTAACTACTCTGCAAGTAAAGTCATGGTTATAGGAGGATAATTTACTAATTTACTAAACCAGCATCATCCCTAACAACAATCTGTAAACGTGTGTCCACATACCCATGATCTTTACCCTTCATCAAGGAAACTTTTTCTTTTCCCCAACAGATGGAGACCGGCACAGCAAATCACAACCCGTCAAATGGCAGAGCTGTGGAGTCCAGTGCCAGTGGATGAATCTACAAAGCACTCCCACACGTAAGGTGTAGGGAACATTGTGGAAGAGGGGTGGAAAGACTGTATGGGCCAGAAGATCAGAGACTTTTCTGTGAGACTTAACACCTGTGAAGTCTCGAGAACAAGGATGACGGAGTAAATGTGCCAAACTGGACAGTTTGGTTGTCTGCTGCCAAATGGTCAGCCCCGAAAACATACATACAGGGAGCATTATACCGAGTGATATATTTAGATGTGTACGTGTGCGTGTGCATATACAATAATCATTAGTGAAAAAAGAGGCCATGAATTTGAAGGAAAGCCAGGGGAAGATATATGGTTTATGGGAAGTTTGGGAGGGACGAAAGAGAAGGGAGAAATGTTGTAACTATATTATAATCTCAAAAATAAAAAGTAAAAAAATTAAAGAGATGACCTTGACTTAAAGAAATCAACAACAATGAAAACAAACCGTCCCCACAACAAAGAAACAAAAACTTAGTTTTCTGTTTGTTTCAAAGTAAAATCTCAAGCATAAAAGCTACCTAGTTTAACATAAGGTCCAGTGCCAGCCATTTTCTTACAAGTGGTTTTATTTTTCAGAGCTGGGGACTGGGGTGCAGGGGGAGTGGAGGAAGACGAGACAAATGAGAACAAAGCAAGTATGGAACTACCATGATGAGACCTATTAATTTGTTGAAAAACAATCTAAGAAAAGTCATGCAGTGACTCAAACTGGTCGCCGTTGTCTAGGAGTTTTGACCCTTCACTGTCAGTTTCAGATTTGTTTGTCACAGTCTAAATGTTTGAATAATAATGGCCACAGGAATAATTTGAGTACCAGTTAGGCTAGCTGTCCCACGGTTATCATTATGCGAGTGAAAATAGATCCCCAGTTTTCACAAAAATGCCATTTCAACAGTGAAGAGAAAGTCAGAGAGATAAGAAACTCACCATGCTAGCAGGCAGCAGAGCTGGATCCAAAAACATAAGCCTTCTAGAAAAGACAGCTCTTTTCAGGCTTTCAAAGTCCTTGACCAGTTACTCACTACTCACCTCAAATGTTGTTAGAAAGAGGAGAAGAGCTAGGCTCCCTAATCCTGGCAGCAGATGGGAACAGATGAAGAGACCCATAGGCAGTATGTGGACAGAGTCTAAATTGGAGGTTTCCATCGGATCCCATTCCCCTCGGGGCTCAGGGAATCTTGCAGAAGAGGAAACAGAAAGATTGTAAGAGCCGGAGGAAATGGAGGACATCAGGAGAAGAAGGCCCTCTGAATCAACTGAGCAAGGTGCACGCAAGCTCACAGAAAATAAATTAGAAAGCACAGGGCCTCCTAGGGTCTGCACCAGGTCCTCTGCCACATATATTATACCGATTCCCTTAGTATTTATGTGGGACTCCTGACTGTGAGGAGGAGTCGATCTCTGGCTCTTGTGCCTGCTCTTGGGACTCTTTTCCTCCTCTTGGGCTGCTGTGCTGAGTTTCAATATTTTGTCGTGTCTGGTTATCTCTTGTTCTTTTCCAAAGGGAGTGTATCTGAAGAGGAGAGAAGGTGTGGAGGAACTAGAAGGGAGGGGAAGTGATAATCAGGATGTATTGTATGAGAAAAGAATCTATTTCAGTAAAAGAAAAGTAAGGGAGAAAGCCCCATAATTTTAAATTGTGTTTAATTAAAAAATGATCACAATATAATTTTGGTATATATCTCAGAAACAGTTCAGATAAACTTACAGATAAATTTGTGCTAGAATTATTTGCTGCTGCTGCTGTTGTTGTTGTTGTTTGAGACAGGGTTTCTCTGTGTAGCCTTGGCTGTCCTGGACTCACTTTGTAGACCAGGCTGCCTTGAACTTACAGTGATCCACCTGCCTCTGCCTCCCTGAGTGCTGAGATTAAAGGCATGCACTGCCATGCCAGGTTGCTAGAATTATATTAATTTTCATATATTTATTTGTTGAAGGGAGAAGGGTTATTTCTAATTGATTCTATTCATGTTGGTGGAAAATAAATAAAATTCAGATACTTCTTGATGATTATAGATACATATAATGATCAAATATAATAAATTATATATAAACAAAATAAATTATATAGAATAATCACACACATATATATAATCTATTATTATTTTGTTTATATAATTATTATTTTGTCCCTATTGTTAATATCCAAGGTATTAGGGCAAATCCAGTGAAATGGAGTCTGGATACATTTGGGAAAGATACTCTTTGTTTTTGTAGGACTATGATCTCAATCAGAAGCTTAGCTCTTACCCTGCCTATCATTTTACATTCTCCTCCTCTGTCTATTATCTATCCAATGGAAACAATTTTAGGACTTCTTGGATGCAGAATACATCCCCCCCCACACCAGGCTCTCCCAGACAGGAATCTTTGTAGACTTTGCTAAGGTAGCTGTAGCATAGTCCTGAAGTGAGGGACACGAGGAATGGCAGACCCAATTTTTTTTTCTGTATCTGGTTTTTGACATATTTCCACAGCCACATTGAGCCCTGGAAACCTCAGCTGGAAGATCTGATGGCTGGATTAGATATGATCATGTTTAAGTACAAGGTCCAGGCTCTGAGAATTCATCCCATTTTGTCGTAGAGCCTTGACATTCTAGAACACTTCACCAAATCTTGAAGACCAATTCTTCTAGGCCATAATCTGACCATAAATCTTGTCAACTTCCAGCTGAGGAGGGACAATTTTGAGGCAAAAGAGTTAGGAAATAGTCACTCAGAAGCAATTGAAAGCACCACAAAAACTGTCGATGGAAACAGTGCTGTAGGCCAACCCTCCCTGAGCTCAGCTATACACACTAGCTCAAGTATGCATCCCTTTTCCTGCCAATCACACAGCCAAATTGGAGGTCCCTTGTTTTCTTCCTCAAAGGAAATTCCTGGACACAAAACCCAATGCTTTAGTTCATAATGTCATCATTTCTTAGTTATTCTGGTCCTTGCTCCTTATCCAATAATGACAGGTTCTTGCCAGTTCCCACATGGCCAGAGATGGGGTCCCACTAAGGATCCCTGCTGCTGCAGCTGGGCCTATTCTTTGGCACATTTTGACCTTGGAAATATTAGACCCCCAGGGTCTTCACCCTGTAATCCTCTGTCAGCTTTATTCCACCTTATGTCACATACCCTCTTCCTGATGGGAGCTGGGGACAGAAAAATATCTCAAGGAATTAACCCAGTTACCCATCAGTATACAAGCTGGACAGTGCTGGAGCTCTCAGACAGCATCAGATTTTTAAAAGGAAATATTTGCAGCTTGTCCCAGATGCTATCAAAGCATGGTTCTTACCCAATCAGAAGCATCTGTCTATTTCAAAGCCCTCTGGGTGAAAGGTGAGTGTCTGTCACTGTGTTTAGGGGTGATGGTGGGAAGCTGCCTTTTCTTTCAGGGACATTTGCAGTGGCTACAAGGAGTCACAGAATGGTTTTTATTTTAGCTGAGGTTTTTGGTAATGCCTTTCAGGATCTATGACTGAGAACAGCACTGCGTACACAGCTCCTGCTTTGGGAGGATCCAATGATTGAAGACTCAAACTATTGTGGATGCTTTCCTTGAGTACATGTGATCTTAGTGGGGAGATCAGAGTCTCACTCTTCTGTGGGCACCTGGTACTATTTTCTAAACCATCTGTTCCCATCTACAGGTTTAGATGATAGAGACAATTCAGAGGTTAGGTGGGCATAGGGTACCAGATCTTAGCTCCAGCTCTGCATCCCACTTGCTCTGGTGTCAGGAGCCTGTAGCAACAACAGTGGCAGTGATGGCGATAGTAGTGAGGTCTCTTTCTGAGCCACTTGTTGACTTATAAAAACTATGTGTCAAGTCCTCCCATTCAACCCTTTCTTATGTTACTGGAATATTTCTTCATTTAATTTTGGCCAAGGGACACTCATAGCCCTGGATACTTTTTGCCTTTTGCTTCTGAAATGTGCTACGACCAACAGCACACGGATGCCTATAGGTGCCCATTATCAATCCAGGCAGGCCAGGCGGTGGCTCCCTGATGTGGCATCCTGGCAGGAGCAGGGGAAACCCTTTTTTTGTCTGGTGATGTTCTATGGCCCAGTGGTAACTGGGCAACTTCCCCATTATCTGCAGCCACGGCCTCATTTCCTCCAGGCGTACCTCCACCGTGGAGGAGGGGTCAACCTTGGTCCTTAAGTTCTTTTCAGACCTAGGGTACTCTGCGTAGTGGTCTTTTATTCCCATATGGCAGTAACTTCCTGTGAATAGAATTGTTTGCAGTAAACCTTTGCTCATACTGTAGTGCCATTTCCGTCTCCTGATGGGACTCAGATTTCTACTTTCTCTTATGAGGATCATCCTTTTCTACCTTAAAAATGCAGGAGTGACCACTAACCCCACTTTACATATGAGTAAACTGAGGCTGCAGTTGTAGTCAGCTCTGGGTGAAATTACCAGGTACCCTTGAGAAGGTGGTTTTCTTATCTACCTCAGCTTTCCCCCTCCCCCACTCATTTTTGTTTGTTGGGAAGTGTCTAAAATTAAAATACTACCATCACACTTAAGACAGAAAGGTCCTAAAGGCAAGGCAATTAAAGTTGCTTTTTAAGGTGGGTGGTGGCTAGGGCAAAGTTAGCCCAGGAGAAGGACATTGTCTTCAGTGGGATCTGCCTTCTGTCTGAGAACTGAGCTGACAGCTGTCTGCTGTCTTCCTGCTGATGTGTTAAAGACCTTGGTCTCTATCCTTTCTTTGTTTTCTGGTAGCAGAATTCACTGGCACCCCTTCTCATTTTATGCTTACATTTAAGTGTTCCGCCTCAAAATCTGCATCAGGGAGCGGAAGTGACATGAATGTGTGTAGGGCGTGTACGGTGCTTGGGCTGACTTATAAAGGAAGTAGCGCTTTTCAATTAGCTTTCTCAGGTGTGCTCCCTTTTGAATGGAAAATTCAAATGGATTCAGTGGACCCTTGGATTGCTTCAGGTAAAGAAGGAACCCCCAAGTCTTCAGTGTGCAGGATAGGCGGGGTGTACCCTCCTCCATTCGTCCCCCTGGCCATTCTGCCCACACGATGATGGATGGATTTCTTAGGGTCATTGGAAATGGCATATCAAACAATTCAGCCCACTTCAGGGATGTCTAGCCCTCTGCCTGTCACATCTGTGTACAACAAACTATCTCTGAGTCCATGTTGCAGAGTTGCAAGAACGTGGTTGCTCACTTATTTTTGCCTTTGCCTTCCATGGTTGATGACGATTTTCTTTATGTATAAAATCAGAAGTTCTGTTTCCAGATAGCTCAGAGCCTCTGAGGAATGAGCTGAAAATGGTATTTATACATTTGTTCATGAATTTGGGTGAATAATAAAACAAAACATTCTATGGGCATGGTGTCATGTGTTTATAGTCTCAGCTACTCAGCAGGCTGAGGCAGGAGAATTGTTTGAACCATCACCACCCAACAGTCTAGCTGGCTTCTATGTCTTCAATTGCTTTTCTTAGTCATCCTGAGCTTTCTGAACTCCCTCTGACAACTGCTATAGCTTGTTCAGTTGACTGTCAAGTCTGTGGTAGCCTCTTGAGTCAAGGACTCAGGTTACAGTCTCAGAATCTGAGAACATGCTAGGTTTGTCTTTCTACGGTTCCAGGGGAGGCAGGCTTTCCTTCCTGCTATGTGGTCTCCAGCACACAGGATCCTGGGTAACAGTCTCATCCAGAAACAAGCTGAGTCCAAGGCACTTTTATTGGCACCTCCTTAGTTACACCTCAGCCTGTCGTTGGTCTCTGGAGCAGCCAGGAAGCCTAGCCTCACATTGCTACCTTGTGATGTGCTGACTGTGAGATGCATAGGGACTTGCTCATGTTGGACAGTTACAGTGATAAGTGCTGTCTTTGAAAGTTGTTGTGGGCAATGAGAAGGCAAGAGCAGAGATCACCCAGTACAACTTTCCAGTGTTGAGACCCCCTCCTTCTTTATAGCTTCTATGAGGTTTACCTTGGAGAATGGCCTTGAAAACATTGTTTCCCAGTGAAGACATTGAAAAGAATCTGGGTTACTGCTTGTGAAAACCTATATCTGTACTTGGATGATAAAGGGGGCCCTATGGGAAGAACAGCAACCTGACCTGGGTTGTAAACAGATTTTAATCTAACTGAAGACGATACCCTATGAAACAAGCATCCGAGTCAACCACAGCATCAGGACTGTTAACCAATTGTAGCCTTAAAGATGCCCAAATAAGGCAAATGTCAAATGTACCAATTGAATAAAGCTCTATATATTATTTCTTATTTTTTGGCTATAAATTCAGTCACTGTTATTGGGAGAAGGAACATTCTGAACCACTGTTTGTCTAGAATGTTGCCTGGGCTTATGATTCTAGAACATTCTTATTCCTCAGATGAACTTTGTTAAATTTAACTTGTGTTTTTACAACATCATTAAAAGTGCAGTGTTGGGATAGCCATCAACATGAGGCAAAAGCACAAAGTGTAGTCAAAAGTCCTCAGTAGAGAGTTGATGTTTCTTTAAAAAGAACTCAAGAGGCTGAGAGATGTGTCAGTTGTCAAAATGTTTGCCTTACAAGTGTGAGGACATGAGTTGGACCCACATAAGAAAACCAGATGTGCCTATTGTTCCAGCACTGGGGAGGCAAAGGCAGGAAGATTCCCAGGGATACCTGACCAGATTGTTTAGTAAGAGAGTCTGCCTTAAAACATAAGATGAAGGAAGACTAATAGAAAAACACAACTGAACTCAACCATTGGTCTCTGCATGAGTGCACAACACACACACACACACACACACACACACACACACACACACACACACACACACTTTATGTTGTTCATAGGATATTGTTCTGCTAGTCCAACATTTTCTGTGTACTTAAACTTCTGTTGTGTATGAGGGGACAAATGCTTACTTGTATTTATTGACCTCCAGTGGAAAGTACTCAAGAATTCACCTCACCAAACCTGGCCTAAGCTTGCCTGAATATGAGAATCATTTACCCCTCCCTAAAGCTCTGAGGACTCTGTTGGAAATGTTAGGGTCAGAACTGGCAGAGAAGATTCTTGACAATACGTGCTGTTAGCGTGCCTAGTCACTTCTCTCATGCACAAGTTTGGAGAGCCCATTTCTATGCTACTGCTGATGTAGAAGTCATCAGTGAGTTTTAGTTTCTTTAGGCATTTGGTCTTAGGGAAGACAAACACTCATTTTCCAGTATGGACAACAGGTTTACTGTGAGGACACTCAGCATTCTTTGTACATGATCTGACGTGGCCCCTTGGTCTGAGTCATCTCATTGTTACCTCCTTCCTTGGAGCGCACTGAGACAGTTTCAATTTCTCAATTCAGTCTTTGTAAGTGGTCACTCCTAAGCTCATCTCAGAGTCCTGGGCAAGATCACCAGAGACAGAGATGGTGTGGCAGGCCACCTATCAGTGCATTCACAGGCAACCCTCCTGAGAGGCTGGGGGAAGGGCAGAACCATGCTTTGTTATTTGATTGGCATGTTCCTGGCATTGGTTCTCTAGGCCATTTTAAGAAACCTCATGACTGTACAATGGTACAGTGGTGGTGTGCTTGAGACCAGCAGGCTGTGGCTTAGCTGTAGACACTCCTCAGAGCTGTAGACCTGATGTGTGTAAGTGACTGAGCAACAGCGATAGAGGGAATGTCTGAGCAGCCTCTGCCCAGCATCTAGGTTCCTGTGGGCTGACTGCCCTGAGCTTTTCACTGTATTCTGACTTCAGTTTTAGGGGTCTAAATAGTCCTTCAGGAAATCCTTCAGTAGCTATGAGAAAAGGATCAGAAATATAGGTGCAGTGTCTAACGGGACCACCCTCTTGTCATCGGTTTCATTTAGGGGAGCTCAAATATGGTCCTGGTCTTAGGAATCAAGTCAGAAGTGAAGAAGCAAGAACATTGGTTTGTCCTAAACTTTGTACAAATTTTCATCTCTCTCTCCCTCTCCCCCGCTTCTCTCTCCCTCTTCCCTCCCTCTACTCCCTCTCTCTGTGTGTGTACATGTACATATGTAAATATGCATGTGTAGAACGGAGGTCAACTTCTGTTACCGTTCTTCAAGTATGTTCACCTTATTTTTGTGACAAACATCTCCTTGGATGGACTTGCCAAGGAGGCTAGGGTGACCATCAGAGGACTTTGGGGGATCTGCCTGTTTCTGCTTCCCCGGTGCTGAGATTACAGCTATATAACTCCATGCTTGCCTTTTTTTTAAAGATGAGTTCTTGGGTCTGAACTCAGGTCTTCATGTTTGCAAGGCAAGTGTTTCATTCAGCTGTCTCTTCTGCCCCCCCCCCCCTTTTTTTTGCCTCAATTTACTATTCTAGATAAGCTGTTCACTTGACTCCTTGGACATCACCTGAGCGTAGCCCATGGGACTGTGGGCTGCTCTTGACCCTCTCATTGCCCAAGTTTAAATCAAAATAAAATTCCCTCCTGTCTGATCTCAGATTTACGATTGTTCTGGGAAATGTCACAGAAGCAGGGGCGATGTCATTACACTAAAAATAGTTGTCGGGAGCACAGTCATGCAGAAAGCTTCTGGGGATTTGGCTCCAAAAGCTCCCATGATGTCTGGTGACAGGTTCATTTGAGGTCCAAATGATGAAATGTTACTTAGAGGTAGAAGTGAGTGGCTCTATATAATCAAGTTCACATGTTACCACTGCTCTTCTGTTCCGTGTGCTTTTACCCCTCTTTTGACCATGGGCATGAAATACTGGAGAGGACCATGGTCAAGGGTCATTTTTTTTCTCCAGTTGCAAATGGACGTTGAAGCTGAGGCCTGAGATCATGGCTGCCTGGATTACTGGGGCTTAAGTTGTACAGACACTTGTGAGTGTGAGCGTTTGAGTCTGGGCACTCCTTTATCTCTTTTGGCACATGTAGAGCCTAACTGCTCCTTACAATTGCAAGGGCTACAGAGGAAATCCAAAGGAAAATTGTGAGACTCTGTTAAAAGTCTGAATGTTTTGAGCACAGAAGCAATCACACACACAAATAAAGAATCACAGCCAGCAAAACACCAAGGGTCCTGAGCCTGTGCAGAAGGGGATTGAGATGCCTGGGGGTTTTATCAAGACTCCTAGAGGGTAGTGATGAGACTTAGGAGTGTGAAATTCTCTTTTTTTAAATGCTATTTACTTTTGGAAATCTATTTCTGAAACAAGTAGAAAAATCCATTCAATTTACATATTTTATAAAAAGGAGTGGTGTATGTGAATATGTGTGTGTATGTATGTATGTATGTATGTATGCATGTATGTATGTGGTAAGCTCTCCTTTTGTAACTTTGGCTGGCTTGAACTCATTATATAGCTCGTGTTGGCCTTGAACATGCAGGGGCCCTTCTGCCTCTGACTGCAAAGTGCTAGGACTAGGAGTCTACTCCACCACACCCTGCAAAGGCTTACTTTAAATAAATATTCTCTCCACTTGGGATTTTAAAAGTATAAAGTCTGAGACAAGGATCCTGCTTTTTCTCAGGATGCTAGCTAATTGTTGTAACATTGGATAGTAAACCCACAAGGGCAAATAAATGTGCAGGTCTGTTTGGTTCCTGTGATTTTACAGTGTGCAGCGTGGTCCTCACAAAGCAGTGGCCATCTGCCGGAGGTTTGATCAATGAAATCATGTCATGAACGAGGCCCATGGTTGGTGAGATGGAGGACAGTTTGAACAAAGATGTTGACATGGAGAGCAGCCTGATTAGAACAGAGGTCCAGGGATAGGGTGTGGTGCGAGGAACATTGCCTAGCCAGAGAAAGGTCAGGCTGTGGATGGGTTTTGAATGAGTGCCCATTAGACAAGATGGACAAAAGAGAGACACATGGAGTCTCACGCGTGAGAGAGTGACGGTAAGTGCTTTCAGAAAAAGGAAAAAAAAACCGTATAAGGCTATTAAAGAGTGAGTTGGCAGGGCGGAGAGGCCACTCATGTTTTTTGAAGCTAATGAGGCATAGACCCAGATGGTGAAAATTGAAAACTTCAAAGCTGGTCAAAGAGACAGATCCCAGGACATAGTGACAGGACCGGAATACAGGGAGGAAGGGGAAGTGGGAGGCCCAGTCTGGAAGACTGAATGGGATGAGTTAAAGAGTCTGCAGTTAAAGAGCCGTTGGGAAGGAAGCTGGTTTTGATGGAAAGAAAGGTGCCCAGCTACTGCTTAGAGCAGTGGCCAGACAAAACTGAGCTTGTGTACGTTGGTAGAGATGAAAGGCCAGGCCAGGCTTACCTATCCAGGAGACCCTAACCAGGTGGTGACAGAAGCTCAAGACATAGGAAGGTGGGGAGAAGTGTCACCTTGAGGTAAAACTGGGGGCAAATAGTTGGTCGGCCTGGATACAAGTCATCCCATGAGCCCCTTGGCCATTTTCCATTCAGTGTTCCATCTTCAGCCTGAAGCACTGTGACTAACTGGACCATGGCAGAAACACTGTAAGAAGTATATGGCTCTAGCCCGCTTTGGAGTTAGCCTGTAGCCATACAAGAATCTCAAAATCTTAAGTCTTCCCCTGAAGATGATGGTTCTAGTGTAGAACTGGCCTTCAGGCTCTTTATCCTTAGTAGTGGTGGCTTCGTAAACGCAAACGTGGGGATGGCTCAAGGCTGTATAACAACATAGTCCCGGCAGACTGTCCATCTTGCACCTCACTGCTTTATTAAAACCTTGACGGACTTTTAAACATGGTTGGACTTTATGTAAGGCCTTGCTTTATCAACTCTCTACACATTCTGTCAAGCAGGTGCTGGCAGTCTTTACTTGTTGAATTTTTAAAGTCTAGCAGCTGCTAGAAAATTTCCTTTGCTCTCTCCTCCTTCCTTGTTCCTTATGAGGCTTTGAGAAGAACCTGTGGTGGATGTGGAGCTTTAAGTGGTCCCTTTCTTTGCGGGTAGGTGGGCATTCAGAATGCTATTGGCAAAATGGCAACTTCAGATGTCCAGTCTAGAGCAGGAAAGCCCATTTGAATTGCCTGAATAAGCAATTCATTCTTCTTTTGAGGGCTGGTGTTTCAGCATTCTGCTGGGCACCCAGTGAGTTGGGAGGATTTTGCTTGCTCTTTTCTGAAGAGTTTCTTTGTGAAAGGACAAAACCAAGAAGTTTATCTCCACCTGCCCCCCCCTCCCATCTCTTAGCCTTTTATTTTCCTTGCCAGAGAGTAGATGCAGGACTCAAAGTCCTTAAACAGTCTTAGTCCTTAGTCCTAGGACCTGCTTGTCTCGCCTGTTTCTGTATTTATACTATTATAGATACTCTGGATTCTTGCTGCTGTATGCCACAGGATGTTTGCAGTCTACTTTTGTCTCTTGGCCCTGGGAGGCCTTCAGTACTCCTAGGCTATGCTAAGAGGTGTGCTAAGTAGTTGTTTCTCTAGTCCAGCCTTCTTCCTGGCCAATGCATGTTGTTGTTCTTTTTCTTCTTCAACTCCCCCCACCAGAGGCTTCATGAATACCATTGGAAGGCCTACAGGGTTAGGTGATACATAATTGCTCTAGCCCTCCATTGGGAGCAGGATTACACCATGCCATGTAGGCTCTTAAGTTAGAGAATCCCCAAGCTCTACTTTGGAGAATGGAATGTGAAGAAGGGGAGAATAGAAGGTGCTAACAGCAGGGGCTGGAGAGAGCTGCTCACCACAGCTTCCAGTAGGGCATCTTCACTCTCAGGGGAGGCTGGACCCTGGCTATGCTGCAGAGAAGGGCTCCGAAGGCTTCTGAGTGAAGCTAAGTTGACACAGTTACTAAGAAGACACAAAGGGGAATGCCTGCTTCAGATTTACATGCTGGCATCATGTGAGAGGGAGCAAGAGAAAAAGAAATCGAAAGAGTAGGAGAAAGACTTAGGAAAATGATTGCACTCATCCAAGATAGGACGTGACCTTCTTGAGAGAAAGAATTGCACCTTAGTGTCTGAACAATAGCACTGTCATCTATCTAGTGACATAGCACCGCATCTATCTAGTGAGCATCTTTGTCGATCAGCTAGCTGTTGTCTCTTGAGGCATTTATCCTTTGTCTTGATTTTGCTAGCTGTGCTTAAATAGTTTCCAACTTTCAGCTAGCAGACACTGTACCCAGATTCAGGATTGTATTAGTTACTTAGATCACCAATCCAAGGTAACGTATAAACTCAGAGTGTATTTTGGCTGCAGTTTCAAAGGTTTAAAGTAAATGATGATGGGGAAAGATGACAGCAAGCAGCAGGCATGGAAGCTGGACCAGAAAGCTAAGCACTCACATCTTGAACTGCAGGCAGGAAGTCAGAGCACCAGGAATGGCAAGATGCTTTGAAGCCTCAAGCCCAACCCTAGGGATGCACTTCCTCCATCGAGGCCACACCTTCCAGACCTCCCAAACAGCACCACCAACTGGGGAGCAAGTGTTCAAATACAGGAGCCTGTGGGAGACATTGTCATTCAAACCATGATGAGCAGCATGCGTCTTCCCAACTTCTATTCCCTTAATTTCCCCATCTTTATATCCTGCCCCAGTATCTTCCTTCTTGCATTCATTCTGTGCCCACTCACTGAGTATACACAAATGCTTCTGATGAAGTAGATGGCCTGGGCCCAGAAAAGAGGGAGGATGACAGGGATGACAGGGATGACAGGGATGACCGGGATGACAGGGATGACAGGGAAGACAGGGATTGTTCTCACTCATGTAAAAGATGAGACATGATTATTTTTGTGGAGTTTGCTGGTCCTTCTTAGAGGTAGGTGTAGGGGGCCTCTGTGTGTGTGTGTGTGTGTGTGTGTGTGTGTGTGTGTGTGTGTGTGAAATAATCACAGAGAGTGGGAACAACTCTTTGGTTGTTTGTCTGTATCACAGAGACTGAAAGATTCCAAGGGACTAGATTGAAGAGGAACCCTCAGGTGTTGCTGGCTCCAGGTTCAAAAGGCATTAATGGCAAAGATGTAGCCATCTTTTCAAGGCCTGGATGCTGGGTCCTTGTGGGTAGGCTATTGTCATAGGGAGCAGGATAGAGTGTTCTATTTTCTGTGAGCCTTTGATTGTCCTCAAAGTCAAGAAGAAGATTTCCCATGCACCACAGACAGAAGGTTAGTCCTTGAGTACACAGTGCGTACCGGCTTTATCCCATCCCACAGGGAGTCATTCTTGGTAAAAGTTACACCTTTGCTTGGCTGGAAGCTGCTCCTGTCACCTTCCTTTACTGGACACAGCCCGTGCTCCAGAGAGCCTATAGATTCTATGGTATAGATAAAGAGTAGCCATCTTGATGCCTATCAGGAATGATAGGAAAAATAATGACCCAGTCTATGTAAAGTTAAAGGTACTTTGTCTGGTCACTATGATTTGGTGATAGCAAGACTGAGTGGTGGGCCCCACCTCCAGGGGAGTGAAATACTCTATTGTGGTGATGAGAAGGGAGAAAGAACAACAACAACAAAAAAACCATGGTTACCTGAGTTTACATCTTTTTGATGCAAGGCAAATGCCTAATGGAAACAATACTGGATCAACGGTTAGGACATGTTTCTGTCTCGTGTCTGTTACTGCCTTACTGAATGACTCACCCAGTCTCTTGTGCTTGAGATCTTCCACCTGCCACTAACGGAGAATAATGTCCAGTCCTTCTCTGCAGGCAGAATACAGGAAGTGTTATTCCAGGGGTTTATATGGTAAAGATCAGAGATACAGTTAAAGATAGGGGACCAGGTCAGTCTGGCTAGTAGGAACATTAACTTTTGGAAGTCAAAATAGTCTTGAAGCTGGGTGTGGTCTACACACCTGTAATAACAGCCATTGGGAGGACAGTAGAGGAAGGGGAATCGGGGTCAAGGCCAGCTTCTGATGCATAATGAGGCCAGCTCGGACCGTGAGAACAAACAAAGCAAAACTTGATCTGTGGAGCAGAATTGATGCCTCATTTGCTGGGTTGTTATGAAGTTAATGTGTCATGAGACATGTACATTGGCCAGCATTGTACCTGATATATGCATATGTTATGTGCATGTGTATGTGATGTGTGTGTATGTATATACATGTGCATGTGTATACATGTTGCATATGTGTGTATGCATGTATATATGCGTGAGTATGTATATAGGTGTGTATAGCTATGTGTGTGTATGTATGTAAGTGAGTGTGTGAAGGGTTTTCTTTCAATTTTCTCATGTGTCCTTCCCAGTGAACCCAGTTTGAATCTGTATGTGGGTAGCTTTGATACTGACTTGACCTTTTTGATTGGCAAGCAGCTGAAGCAATGAGGGGCCCAGGGCTCAGCAGAATGCTTCGACACCTGGTCCCGGAGCTCACATGTTTAAATGAACTGTGTCCCCAGTGTGAGTCTTGTGTCTCCCCGAATAAACTGCTGCTGCGGATTGCTAGTCTGTCTTGGGTTACTGTTAGGCGACCTCTGGAATCAGAGGCAGGAACTCTTCAGGTTAGCTCTCCAGACCAGCTTCGTGTTCCAGGGCCCGGCATGCTCTGCAGCCTCATGCACGGCTACCTCGGAACTTCCCCGACTCCACCGCAGCCCAGAGTTTGAATGGTAACTTTCTTCTTTATGACTTCATGACAGCACTGCCTGTTTCCCTTTGACCAGATAGCTCGCTGTGTTAGCCATTTGCATGTTTATGTGTGTCTGGTGTAGGGGCTCCTAGAGCCAAGAGACATTGCCTTGAAGAAACATCCTGGATCCCACCTGACTGTCCTTTCAGAATTAAGTGTCATCAAAACAAAAAGTGCCTTGTGTTGTACTATATTCTCTACTCTCTGCTGTTTTCTTTCTGGGACCAGAAAACCCACAGCGAAAGGAAGCAGGAGTGCACAGAGAGGATGGCACATATTTCTGTATTTAACTTTATCCTGGCTTCTGTTTACATTTTACCTGTATTTGACCATATTTCCCCCTGTACTTCCCAGGATATATGAATATTCCCTTCTATGAACATGTGCACGAATGGCATGTATTCATTTGCGGAATGACTTGTAGGTTACTTTTAGAGATGTCGCCTCACCATTAAGGTTTCTTTTGACTAAGAAAATTCAAAGGTGTTTTTTGAAGACACAAGGTAGCTAGCAGCCCACCCTTGTTGGCTCTGAATGCTTTACCATCATCCCACATACTGTTCTAGTCACACACCTGCCCTCAGGTATGGGAACTAGACTGCATCCGGAGACAGGACAATCATACTTTCTTGCTCATCTCATCTCCATCACTGTCTCGCTAAACAGCTCTCATCTGTTTCCCTGCTGTGCAACAAGGAACTTGACCTCACTATCTCTAGGATGCTTTCTGTCTCTAAGACATTACTGATTGTTTACAAGTGGCATCTAAGTATGAACTCACTTATGAAAACACTTTCAACACTGGTAAGAAGCAGTTTTAAACTGGCCTCTTTGTGATGGCAACCACCCCACAGAAAAAAGCAAAGAAAAGTGCTGTTTAAAAAAATTAATTAATTTACATTCCCAATCGTAGCATCCTCTCTCCTCTTCTCCCGTCCTCACCCTCCCTCCTTCTACCCCCTCCCTTCCCCTACATCCCAGAAAAGGGAGCCCCCTACCCACCCCAGCACAAGACTGAGCCTGAACTCTTCCTATGTGGCCTGGCAAGGCAGCCCATGCCAGGGGGAAGTGATTAAAAAAACATGCACCAGAGTCCTTGGCAGAGCCCCTGCCCCGTTACTAGGGGGACCCATATGAAAACCAAGCTGCCCATCTGCTTCATCTGTGTAGAGGTCCATGTATGGTTCTTGGTTGGTGCTTCAGTCTCCTCAAGCCCTGCCTTCACCCCCTACCCCAACTCCGGGCCCAGATTAGTTAGCTCTGTTGCTCTTCTTGTGGAGTTCCTGTCCCTTCCAGGTCCTTCTACCCTTCCCTCTCCCTTTTATGACAAAGTAAATTTGTCCACCCCAGACCACACAGTGTACTTGGATTCCCTTCCTAAGGATACTAACTTGTTTCCAAGCATCTCTTTTCTAAGAAGTACAACCTGTCAATACTCGATAAAAGAACTGAGATTCAAATTGCTGCTCTGCCTTGTAGATTTGGAAGTTACAAAGTAACTTTGGAAATTATAGACTTTGGTAGACATGGAAAGGCTGTGGGGCTGGATTCCCACATGTGCTATCAGCTTTGAATAACCGACCTCATTAGGAACGGAGAGAAGGGCTTGGCAGGTTTAGTGAGGGGCAGGAGCAGCCTGTGAACTAAGGGCCACTCACTTTAAGGAGGATTCTGGATCTCTCATCTCCATGTCCCTCGGGCAATGCTCCAGTGGCTCCACCATGGGCATCTTGCCACAGCCACCCCCACGGTGGCTGATATCCCCAAGGAATAACATGATTTTTTTTTATGGAAACATGGGCCAAACACCCATTCCTGGCTCAGACTCAGCTGATGGTCTTGAGTCTTTGCCTTATAGATTAGACAGCAAATAACTGATGCTCGGAATGACTCATCATTTTTCCTTGAGTCTCACAACTGGTTAACGACAGGTATGAGGCCAGAATCCAGGAGTCCTGATTCTCTGGGAGGTGACTTCCTCCACGTCCCCCTTCTTCCTACTTTCACTTTTGATGTCGTGTGGCTCCTAGCACAGCCAAGAAATATACTGGAAGTGGAAAAAAAAAAAAAAAGAGATACAAAGCCAAAGTCCTGTTTCTTTGGGATGTCCCAAGAACAATCATTTAATATGACTGCAGCGCTGAAATGAAGAGACCAGTGAACTTCCTTATTTGAGAATCTTGTAAAATGGCAAAGTACTTTCAATTGTTCCTGTTGGGAGACGTTATTTTCTTGGAAGCATAAGCTATGAAAAGCCACCCGTAAGAAGGTGTCAATGCATGTCAGGTGAGGGGCTTGCTTGGTAGAAATTCTAGCGAAGGAGAGTGGGGAAATGGCTCAGTGAGTGAAAATGCTTGAAGCCAAACTTGATGACACAAGTTTGAGTCCCCAGATCCGCTGATTCCAGGGCTTGCTCTTTGACTTTCACTCCTGAAATGTAGCACTGAACACCCAACATGTGCACAGCCTAATTGATTTACATCGTAATAGAAAAAAAAATCTAATGGCTGCTGGTGCACATGCATGTCTATCACAGTAGGATTTGCACAGGGAGAACTTGGCCAGAGAGAGAGACGCTGGCCTAGGAGGTGGAGATTTGAACTGCACGGCCTGTATTTTCCCTTCCTGTCATGGGAGATTCTCACCTCAACTGAGGTCAAAGGCTGAGCAGAGGTTTCTAAGACAATGCCAGAAACATTGTGGTTTGGTTTAATGGGGATGATGGGAAACCAACAAGAGAAGGGGTCTTAAGGTCTCAGTGACTGAGCACTGAGTGTGCATCTATTCTCCTGTGCCTGGCTTATAGGTTGGTTTCTGCATGTGTAGTTGTCTTTTGTTTTTGTCCATAAAAAGGAGAGTAAAAACGGAATGGAGTCCAAGAAATTAAGCACACTCTGAAAACAGCTTCTCCAGCTACGCTGACACACCGCCACATTGGCTTCCCATCAGCTATATATTCTTTCTATTAAAATGTAGGAGGGCTTCTGATCAGTGCCTGGCTAACTTCAAGGCCTTACCTGGAACACAGTACACACCCAGAAGTCTGCAAACACTTACTAGAGGGGAAACAGGCAGATGGATCTATTTGTTGTGGTAGGGAACTGTAGCTTCAAGCATGGTCTCCAAAGAGACTGAGACTTCAAGGTGAGATGGTGGTGGTGGTGGTCGTAGCTGTAGAAGTAGCAGCAGCAGCAGTTGTTGTTGGTGGTGGTGGTGGTGGGCGTGGGTGGCTGTGGGAACCAGGCCCGACTGGGCTGCCTGCCTGTCTTGCTGTTGCATGTCCTGTTTTTAGCAGCTTCCATGTCTGTGCTTATGTTGGTTAGCTAGTCATGTTTGCCGCTGAGAACGCACCCCTCCCTTCCTTGGGACTTTCCCTCGAGTGCACAATCACCTCTTCAGGGATTTCACCTGTGAGTGGCATTCCTGCTTTGCTGCCTATAAAAAGGCTCTTTGGATGCTGAATAAAAGCTGCTGCTCTTTTAGCACAAAGGACCCGCTGTTTTATTGTATGTTAAATCCGCAGTCCCTCACTCTTGACTCTGTACTGCGGTGGCACAGGCACCACAGGTGGTGGCAGTGGTGATGGTGGTGGTGGGTGGGTAGGTGGTGGTGGTGGTGATGCTGGTTGTGGTTGTGGTGGTGATGTTAGTGGGTGGTGATGGTGGTGGTGATGGTGGTGGTGATGGTGGTGGTGGTAGTGGTGGTAGTAGTTGTTGTTGGTGTGTGTGTGGGGTATTGGGACTGCAGAACAACCTCAGATTTGTATCCTTAAGAAAGTCATTCTGTTTTTTTTTTAGATAAAGTCTCTCAATGGCATGGGTCTCACTAAATTAGCTCACTACTTTTCTAGTTGACCCCAGGGGTTCTCCTGTCTCCATCTCTTCAGCATTGGGGTTGCAAATGTGCACCACCACACCCAGCATTTTTACATGGGTTCTGGAGGCCAAATTAGGGCCTTGCATTTTCAAGGCAGCTGCTTTGTTGGCAAAGACATTCTCTCAAACCCTGTTTTTGTATTTGAAGTAAATAAAGTATTTGCAGTCATGTGGCAGCGTACCCTTTCTGAGACGTTGAACTTGATTGCCTCATTGAGGGATCATTAGTGAAAAGTAGGTAGGAAGAAATGGAGGCTATATCAAATTTTGGTCAGATGTAAATTCCAATTTATATGCAACAGATAGAATGGAAATGACGTGATGCTTTATATCACATTGCCAACTTGGCAGGACCTAAGAATTACCTAGAAAAGGAACCTCTGGGCATGTCTGTCGGGATTCTCAGGTTAGATTAACCCTGGGGATGCCTGTGGGGCATTGTCTAGCTTAGCTAAATTGAAGTAGAAATACTCACCCTAATGCTGGTGGTATAGCCGCATGGCTGCTTCCTGGACTGCATAAAAACAAACAAACAAGCAAGCAAGCAAATAAACAACTAACAAGCAAAAAGCACTCATACTCACTGTTCTCTGCTCCCTGACTGTGAAAACAATCAATCAGCTGCCTCAGAATCCTGCTCTGGGGAGCCCCCCCCCCTTACCCTCCATGATGGGATGTACCCTCAAAGAAGAAGCTCAAATAAACCCTTCACTTCTGCTTTCCTCAGGGTATTTTAACCTGGCAAAAGGGGGAAGTAACTAACACGAGTGGGGAGAAATAGCACTGAATCGTGTAAGGCTAGTCTTCACTGCAAACGGTTACAATAACCACGGAGGCATATAAAGAGTGGTTGAACGTCTATGGATACTGAATTCATCAGGAGCATCTCTGTCTTTCATCGCCACCTTCATCTCTTAGTTTGGAAGACTGTTACGCAGGGAGTTTACCACCTTGTACACAGCGGGGAGCGATGCTTAAAAAGACCCATGAAACACATTTTAGTCACACCCCAGAGACGAAGATAGGACAAGAGAAGTGTCTGCTGAGGAAAGAAATTAAAAAACTGCCTCAAACTTTGTTATTGATAACAAGGAGCAGCCTTGTCATGCAGGGCCCTGGAAACCATGGGTATGTGGGCTTTGGGTCTTTGACTATGATGTAGGCTTTTGCACTAAATGAAGAATTCAAATAAAGCTGGTGGGGGAGAAAGGTTGACTGTAAAATCACCCGGGAGAGCTGTGGATCCTAATAGCTTAAGTTCTACAAGTTCGTATTTGGTGAGCTGGTGGATGCTTGGACTCCGTTTATGGGGCCAAGTTATCACCCCAGAGGGAAGAGTGCTCTGTAGCAGGAGCAGCATCAGTGTGTATGGGTTGAACGACTCAGAGGTTTTCTTCCTGAAGGTTGATTTTGTATCCCCACTGTGCCTTCTGCTCAGGCAGGCTTGCTGCTACAGGGAAATGTACCTTGACGAAAGAGGCAGCAGCAGGCTCCTCCAAGAATGGGGCATAGGAAAAGGAATTGTCGTGGGTTCTCAATGGTTGTAGCGATAACGGCTTCTTGTTGAGGATGTACGGTGTGTCCAGGACCATTTAGTACAATTGGTTTGTAAACGTGAGAGGACTCAGTATTTGTTTTCTGAGTTCATGTCTTATGGTGCCTGTTGTGGCTCATTTACTCAATGCCAACTTTAATGAGATGGTTATCTCCACGAAATGCCATTAGTTTCTATGTTCCAGCTTGAGCAAGGCTGCTTTTGGCTCTGCCTGAGCATTTGCCTTTTCCCCGTGCATGTGGTCATGCCTTTGAAGAAACAGAACCTGGCCAGTTTCTTCAAGGGCTTGGCCTTCACCACACGCTGCTTAGGAACTGAGGTATCTGGCCCATGGCGACCTGGGAAAGAGAAGAGGCACTAGGAGGGGTTGGCAGGGCCAGACAATGGACAGGAAGCCTGGCTCAGCACTGCCCAGCACAGCTAACGCTGAGATGTCAGTACTGTAACAATTCCATGGGGAGGAGTACACAAGATGTCCATAAAATTAGGCTACAAAGAAGCCTGAGCCTTCTACCTGGCTTTAGGAAGTAAATTGGAATGTTCTAGAATCCACCTTGATGGCAAAAGCATAATATTTAACAGCATGGGCTTTGTTTAAAGTTCCAGGTAAGTTTGGGACTTTTTTTTTTTTTTTTTTTTACATATTGTGTATTTATTTTATTTTTAAATTTTTATTGTTAATATTCATGTTGCATTTCAATTGTTATCCCATCCCTTGTATCCTTTCATTCCTCCCTCCCTCCCGCTTTGACCCTACTCCCCTCCCCTATGACAGTGACTAGGGAGACCTCCTCCCCCTGTATATGCTCATAGGGTATCAAGTCTCTTCTTGGTAGCCTGCTATCCTTCCTCTGAGTGCCACCGGGCCTCCCCATCAAGGGGATGTGGTCAGATATGGGGCATCAGAGTTTGTGTGAAAGTCAGTCAGTTTGGGACCTTTTGACCCTCAGTTTTTCCTTCTGTTCCAGGGAGAAAATGTACTGTGATTTTTCTTTATAGTGTTTATCAGTGTTCAAAACATATACATATGTTTTCTTTAAAAAAGATCTTTCTATCGTCTCCCTCTCCCTCTCCCTCCCTCCCTCCCTCCCTCCCTCCCTCCCTCCCTCCCCCGCCCCTCTTTCTCTCTCTTATCAGCTTCATGGAGGTGGGGACACTGTAGCCTTATTCTGGGATGGATCCTTGGGAAATGCTGGCTTGTATATATGCAATAAATGTGTTGAGTGACTAAGTGGATTGATGAAGTGAACGAATGGAAGTTGCTTTGTGCACCGAGTACTTGATGAAGGCAATTTTCTGTTCTCAGCTATGAGTAGACTGCATGAGAAGCTATTTCATATTCCTAAGACCATCGCTCTTCTTCCAAAAAGGCTGCCTCATCTAATGTTGGTGGGGCCAGGCAAAATACTCAGGGCCCAAGGGCTAGTAGCCAGTGCCCCGTTCTACAGAACTCTACCAGGCCTCTGGCAATGTAGGCTCCAGCCGTCGGTGTTTGGAGGAAGTCCATAGTAGCAGAAAACAGCCCAATGACACACTTGAAAAGTATTGGGGCCCTGGGTCAGTTCCACGCCCCGTTAAAGGAGGTGCGTGAGAGACGCAGTCTCACATCTACACACCTCATTGACCTATTTATACCATCGCTTATCTGGAAGCTGATTGCTAAGTTATGCAGTTCCTGGCGGCCAAGTGAGAGAGCTGATGACACACCCCTAAGCTAGGGAAATGTAAATTAGAGGGGTGAGCCTAGCAGTGGAAGGGAGGGAGGGGCTGCACCCCTTCTCCTCACAGCTACCCCAGACACTGAGGGTCCACATTGTTCCTTGTCCCCCACAGCAAACTTGCCTTCCTGGAACAAACTACCAGCCTGTCGCCCCGGGGTTCTCTCTTCCCCCGTTCTCTAGGGGATAGGTGCGTACCAGCTTGTTAGTTAAGGCCTCGGAGAACCAGAGTGTCTAATCGTTTTTAGGAGCCAGTGTTAGCGTCTAGAGCAGCTCCCTGGCCTGTTGTGGTTTTTTTCCCCCCCCATGACACTTTCTTTGACAGTGGCCGATAGCTCGTTCTTATCTGGAGTCTTTCACTTGGGTCACTCGGGAGTACTCCTTCTGTGAGTTTCCACAAAGAGTTTGCAGGCTCCATCGCCTCAGAACCAGCGGAATTCTTGTAGAAATCGGCACGCCCTTCCCTGGGATCTTAATAATCCACCAACGATTTACCTCAGGGAGAAAGTTTGGAATGGCGTCTCATGGCAGCCTCTGCTAGACCTGTAGCTGAAACTGAGAGTGGTTGAAATAACAACAGAAGAGACAAATATTTTCCATAATCTGCAGAGGGTAATCAATATGTGAGGGGGAGCTAACTTGGCATGCTGTGTGAACATTCCCTTCCTGAAGTGTGTTCAACTCTGCAGGACCTTTCTCTCGCTGCTTCTTAACCAGCGCTTCTCGGAATCAGTCCTCTTGAGGTATCCAAGTCCCTTTTATCCTCCTAGACTGTAATGACACGAGGCCCAATGAAGTAAGGCAAAGACATGGCTGATTCTGGTCCCTGGAGCCCTCTCTCCACTGTGAGCATTTACTGTCTGATTAGCTCACTGGAGGCACAGCTGTGAGCAGGCGGTCTGTGCGTCCCAAAGCAAAGGGGGGAGACACCTTCCCGTGAACTTCAGAACACACGCTGGGGTGGAAAGGACCGTTGCTTTTCATTTATTTGGAGCTCTTTTGCTCCCAAATAAATGGTTGTAAGCGGAGAGGAAGGGATATGATGTGTGACTAATTTCCCAGTGGGCCCCTAAAAAAATCTCTACTCTTGACCCCAGTGTCTTGCCCCCGCCATCTTCCCATTGAAAGGCTCATAGCAGCTTTATTACAAGGTGGGTGTTTTCGAGCTGCCTCAGGATGGGGACTAAGCGGGCCGCCCAGCAGTGGCATTCTTTCCATGATGCTCAGCCAGTAGGACCCAGTGATCTAACGGAACAAGAAGTGTGTGCTGGTCTGCTTCAGCCGAGGAAGTAACTTAGTTTGGCCTTATAAGGCTGGGGTTCCGGCGGAAGCAAGGCTGTCTCCATCTGACGTCAGGCCTCTGAGCATTCCCAGATGACATCTGTGGTTTTTCCAACACACAGTCGGCCTCCTTGGTTCCTTGCAGGGCTTTGGTTGTGCAATCAGGACTTGGCAGGTCCTTCGCCCTGTGGAATCTGTACATTTTCAGCTCTGACATCTCAAAAATAATCATTGGATCATTTTTTTTTATCAGGGTGGTTTATCGTAAGGCAGAAACTTTCTCATCCACATTTCCCTTTTTAATACTCAGGACTGGGAGTGTAATGGTGTATAAAGGAGGAAGGTGGCGTGGAAAGAGCTTGTCTTCAGAATTGGAGCAGCCCAGGTTCTGGTCCAGGCTTCCTTCCCTCTTTACTCTTACAGGAACTTGGTCTTTGGTTTATTTGTTTTTTGTTTTTCTTTTTTTTTCTTTTTTTTTTTAGCTTTAGTTTAATCTTCTGTAAGATGAAGAAAATAGTTACTGAGCAAATGTGAAGAGTAGATATCAAGTAAGCTTAGTGCTAAGAAAATGGATGAGCTCAATATATTCCACAAGAAAGAATGGATATTATGTGCATGATGTGATGTGCACACCGTGGAAGTGAGAGTCACAGTGTAAATTGTAGATATAAGGGACGTAAGTGATCATCTTAGGCCTCAGCAAGTCATACATGCACACAGGCACGGCACGTGCATATACATACATGTGCACAAATCATACATGCACATAGGCATGCCACATGCATATACATACACATGCACATAGGCTGTGAAAACCTTGATTTACTTTTGATGAGTAACTTGTTTTTGAGGCCAAGATTCCATGTCTACGAGTTAGTCTTCAGCCCTCTGTGTTTGTAGCTGTCTGGGAATGTCTGCCCTGTGTTCTACGGATAGCCACAGGGGCCATCCTGACCCTTTCCCTTTGCCTCTGTCAGCCGTTAACAGGTCCAACCAGAAGACATTGCTTCTAGCTTTCACTGAAGTCTGAAGATAGAAATCTGTCTGAATTGCAGCTTTTGAGGTATGAGAGAATTTTTTTTTCTCTAAGTCTTAGAATATTCTCCTATCACCACAGCATCTGTGTTGTTTCCAACAGGGTTTATGACGGGCTTCCTTTGGCACAGTGACAGAAGGCATGGTCCTTCCCTTCACAAAGTCTTCCTGACATAATATTGGCCACTAGCTTCCCAACACACTTAGCAAAAGGCTTGTTATGTTATAATTATAAAATAGAAACAAATCCATTCCATGGAACAAAACAAAACAAACTTGTAAATTTGCCTTTCAAGTTCTTTTATAGTGTTTGAAGCCTCAGTACTGAGGCACTGGGTGGGAAATATACAAAGGTTTCTGAGTGTGTATGTAGGGAAAGGTCAGCAATTCACTTCAGCAACACCAGCCAATGGTAACGTAGAGGATGGATTGGAGGGGCCTGTTTCCAGAAGCTGGGTGGATAGGGATGTGATGTGAAAGGACACAGACTCTATGTTGGCAATGAAAATAAACAGCAATATACTGAAGATATTGTTGTCTGATAGAATAATCAGGACTTGGAATTCTAAAACGCAGAAAGAAGAAAGTAAGTTGGAAGGGCAAGGTTGCTGCTTGCTTTTCTAACTTGAGAAGACGGTTAAATGGTAGCTCTATTTACTGAGGCTATATACCTTGGGATAGGACTCTCCCAGTAGTACATAGACTATTTCCATCCATTATGAAGATGTTGCGTGTATGTCTGAAGTTGGGATGTGAATGATGTTGAGGATAACTTTGTGGAGGGACAAGATGCTGACTATGGCTACTGAAGCCTTGCACTTCAAGCATCTTTTCCATCACCACCTTGCATCTTTCAAGTCCCCTGTAGGTTGTTTAGGATGAACTCAAAGTACATGGCTGAGTGGGAAACTAGATTATCCAGTACTTGGGGCATCCTGGTCTTTAGGGTGTATAATCAAGGTAGAAGACATGCTTGGCTTCTGTGTATAGGAGACAACACCACATGGGGCTGGTCTCAGTGGGACTTGTGGGCTTCTGTGTCTGGCTCACAAATTTGGAGATCCATTCTAATCACCCCCGAAAGTGATAAAGAATTGCTTACATCTGAGTCTATACACTCTGATTGAATTAAAGGAAATCTCTCAAGCTTAGCTTAATATGCCAAGTTTAAGAACTATACTGATTTAGATCACAGAGGCTTTTGAGAGATTGCCCAAGCTGGAGATCATAAGATTCAAAAGAATCACAATTAATGTGTTCTTAAGACTATGTTTTCTTATTTGCTAGATATTGCAATACAATACATACATATTTACATAACACACACCTTTGTTCATGTGTGTGTGTGTGTGTGTGTGTGCACATGTGTGCATTCTTGTGTGAGTGTGGGTGTCTGCATGGCATGGCACACATGCAGTGATGCTGGTCCTTGTTCATTGCTGAGCATGCCAGACTACCTGGGCAGAAGCTTCAGAAGAAGTGTTACTTCATCACCATGTGCCTTTGTTTTATTTCTCTTGCTGTGACAAAAAAATACCCTGACAGAAGTAACTTAGAGGAGGACAGACTGATTTCAGAGCACAGTTATAGGCAACAGCCTGTTCTTGTTTGCTTTCTGTTGCTATGGTAAAACACTGATCAAAACCAACTTGAGGATGAAAGGGTTTGTTTAGCTTACAGCTTTCAGTCCATCATTGGGGGAAGCCAAGGCAGGAACATGGAGGCAGGAGCTATGGAGAAACACTGCTTATTGACTTGCTTTCCATGGCTTGCTCAGCTGTGTTTCTTATACAACTTTGGACCACTTGACCAGGGGTTGGCACTGCCCACACTAAGTTGGGCCTTCCCACATCAACTGTTATTCAAGAAAAGGCCCTACGGGCCTTGCCCATAGGCCAAGTGGTGGAAACAACTCCTCAGTGGAGGTTCTCTCTTCCCAGATGACTGCAGTGTCTAATTGACAAACACTACCTAGCATGCATCCATCACAGCAGGAAAGTCAGAGCTGCAGCTTGAAGAAACTGCTTATATTACTCCTGTCACCAGGGACAAGGAGTCATGAGTACACGCTTGCTGATACTCAGGTAGCCTTCTCCTTTTTGCTGAGTCCAGGGTCCAGCCCAAATTTGTTGCCCAAATTCAGGATGAGTCATCTCACCTCAATCCACCCACCAAAGAAAATCCTCAGAGATAACGCCACAGGCAAAGACAACACATACACACGCCCACCCCTTATACTGTGTCAGGTGACAATAAAAGCCACCCATCTCACCAAGACTCACTACATGTTGTTTGCACACTGTAGGCAGTCTCACCAGGCCAGCCCATGAACAAAAGATCAGAGACTGTCTCTGTGGGAAACACCTTGGCTTTCAAGTAGGTAGATTTTTATGAAGATGAAAACCAAGGGAATGTTCTGCTCGCAACTTTAATCTCAGCAATGCTTGACACCATATTGTCATACTGCCTATGAATTGGGAGGAATTTCTTCTGTAGGTTCACAGAGACTGAAAAAGCACTAAAGCCGGGCATCTGGGAAGCTCAGCATCCACCACTATACGCTCTCATCCCTAAGGCTGAGAGGTCACACCAAGCGTCTCTAGAGCTCTGGGCCCACAGTGAAGAACTTAGCGGTCGTGTCTCTTGGAGCCAAACATTGAAAACTTCAAGGCAAAGGAAATCAAATCAATTCACATCTTCTTATTTATTTCTCAAGAACTTGTAGAAGTCAATCTGATGATAACGTCATTTCTGAGAGGTTAGCAGAGTATGTGTGAAGTCTGAGATGCCTCCTCTGGGATTTGAACAAGTCTTGTTATGAGCATGTACTTAACTTCTCTTTTTGGCGTTTCTCAGTCCCCCAGGAATCCTCAGTGTTTAACAAGAGATAAGAAGGACTTTTGAATCCATGGTTCCTTGAGAGAAAATCTTTGCACGTAGAAAGCATGAGTTATTTTATATTAGATTTTTATATTTTTCCCAGTTTTTGCCTATCTAGGACCATATTTTTATTTGAAAGTTAAGAAGTAATTTTATATCTTGTGTTGATCTTTTCCTCTAGGTATTATAATGACCCTCAAATATTATCTGAGAGGAAGGCACGCTGGTTCATTAGATTCTGTACTTTGCATGAGATCTGTACAGCACACCATGCGCTCCTTTGGGATCCTTGGGCAGAGAAGGTAATAAGTAAAGTCACTGTGTATATAAAGCAGAAAGCTTATGTGCAAGAGGCTGGGATTTTCCCCAGGAAGAGACTGCTATCATTTTGTGATTCAACATGAAATGTCTGTTGAGTTGTCTCTTGATGGTGGCTCAGCATCAGGAATTTCTGTGGAAGTAAACAAGGTCGACACAACAGCACTCCCAGTCTATTGGGCAAGAGTTCTTGGCTGTTAATACATCCAAGAGACCTCGAAAGTTTCTCACAGCAATGGCCCAGTAGCAAGGTAAGGTCAAGTCACAGAGGGACTTTGGAACAGGCAGCAATCTAGTTACAGGAAATTCATAACCCAAGCCTCAAACGGAACTTGTAGCAAGAGTGACGTGCTGAACCATTGAACTCTTGAACTTCTTGTCTTCCCTGTGTTTAAACAGAGCTTGGTCCTACCCCCGGGAGGATTGGTAGATATAAATCCATACATTATTCTAATTGAAGAGTTCTTAACATTTTTTTTTAAAATTGTGAACCTTTTGACATTTGCATATGTTTAGTTTTTTTTAATTTAAAAATAAGACTTACAGGATTGCCAAGGAGAATATGTTATTGAAACATTCCCTGATTTAGAAGTGTAGAATAGTAGTAGATAGGCCTGGTAAGTGATGCATCAGATCAACTCTACCATGGGGTCTAGTAACTCTTGTCATGTCAATATAGCGAAAGGACACTCTAGAATTTCTGTAGCAACTACAATAGGTTGTTAAAATACCTGTAGATTTCTTTTTATAATAAAGTCATAGATCCTGCTAATAACACTAAGGGATACTGTCCACATTCATCTTTGAGGGAGAAATGCTAACTTCCACATAGGTATTCATGGGACTAAAGGTCTTGTTTATTTTTTTCCCATGTAAACTTGCAACCTTCTTGCATTCTGTCATCAACCCGCTGACATCCCTGGTCTGGCTTAAGCCGTGTGTGTTCACAGCCTGTGTGGCCTTTGGCTCTCAGGTTTAGTCTGTATGGATTGTGTAAGACCTTGCCTGGAGTTGGTGTGGAGGCTGGTACGCTCTGGGTCACTTCCTCAGCAGGAAGGCATTGGGAGCTGAGTGGGGAGGAGAAGTTAGGAATCAAAGGGGGCTTCCAGCCCTGAAGATACGTCCTGATGCTTGCTTGGTCTTGAGAATGACTCCTTTCTGCCATTTCTTCCAGTATGACTTGAAGGATTCCCAACCTGTAGAGGTTCCCAAGTCATGGGAACCCCCTTACTCCTTCCTGAGTGGGGAGGAGAAAGTGAGCAATATGCAAGGCCCTGGAGGAGGGGCCAGGGCACAGAGAGGCCTAAGGCTAGAGAAGGAGGTGAGTGGACTCAGGAAGTGAGGAGAGGCAGCTAAACTTGGAAATCTGCTCAAGCATCATCGCCTTCTGCTGTGAGGTCCACTGCCCTCCATGTTCCTGGAGTGGCCGCGTTATTTCTCCTAGATTTATGACCTTTGGTTCTCCTCAGAGGTTCTGTTTCTTCTTCCATTTGGGACTATTTCAGCTTTTTGTCTAACAAAGCCCAGTGTAGAAATGAGAGCCTTCGCACTGAAGGCCAATGCTGGAGCAGAGAGAGAGAGGACTTGTTGTCCTGAAGGCCGGCCAGGCTTTGAGCCCTCCAGCTGCTGCTGCAGGACTCCCATGAGGACAGATGCTTGACCATGGAGCTTCCAGCTGTGAGATCACCAGAATGCAATAGCCCCAGTAACAGCTGCCAAAGGACGGTTTTGGAGCCCCAGTCAGGGGATAATCAGAGGACTTGTTCTGTGATGTGTCAATAGGTGTCTAAACTGTAGGAGGGTTTCATGCGTTTGCATCTGTCATTTTGTTTCTGATCCAGGGAGGGATGTTTTAGGTTTATAGTTTAATTTGGGAAAGATGACAAATGAAAAGCCAAGCCCTTTGCACTGACAGTTAAGGGAGGATGATTTCCTTGCCTGAGAAATACAGCTGTTGAGATGCATGGCCAGGGCTCCAGCTCCCCCGGCAACAGGAAGGACCCTGAGGGAATCATAAGACTCAGTGTGGTCCATGAGCCCAGTGCTTTTTGGCAGAGGGTGGGTGGGGGAAGGGGGTCCTCTGCATTTTGCTTATCAAAAGCACGGCAGACATACAAGTTGTGAAGTAAATAGCTCCATCCCTTGCAGTCTTCCTGTGGCTCTTGGGGGAGATACAATGAACACATATTATCCAATGAGCCAATCAAGGCACGCCAGTTTATCACTAACAAACATGGGTTCTGTCTGTGTGAAGTCCACATGGCCAGATTTGAGTTGATGAAGATTTTGATGAGGAGAAAGATGAACAAGAGAAGAACTTGTTGGAAAAGGCTGCCTAAGACACACCTGAAAGGAAATGTGGGTGCATCCAGAAAGGGGAGACCAAAGCAACCAGTGCTCTGCCCCACTTGGGTAGAATCATGGGCCAGAGGGGCCAAAGAGGAAAGAGCTCCACAGAGTCCAGATCCAGCTTCCTAACAGAAGGTGGTGGTGATGCCTACAATCCCAGCACCAGGGAAGCTGAGGCAGGCATCTCAGCTTCATGTGGATGCCCAAGTAAGAGGAGTAGGTGCTGTCTCTGACAAGGACTCTGTTGCCTGCTCTTTTGATCACTTTGCCCTGGTGGGGTAGGGGAAGAGGATGTGCTCAGTCCTGGGGTGGGTGGGGGCCCCACTTTCCTCAGGAATAGGGGATGAGGGAAGAGGGAAGAGGGTAGGACTGGGAAGAGATGAGAGAGAGGCCTATGATCAGGATGTAAAATGAATAAATAAGTAAATTATTTAAAAAATAATAAGAGCAGTGGTAGAAATCCCATTTTTCAGTGTATGGCCCCCATGCTCATGAACAACTTCATAGAACTGACTGGGTTTAATGGCCTGGAGAAACAACACTCCTTTATTGAAGAGACATTAGTTCTCTTCTGCTTGGACAAGAGTTAGGATAATGACTAATATCCAGTGAATGAAATGGTTCTTGCCTAGGGTCTAAGGATAGATGTCAGATGTATTTTTTGGATGCTATTTCTTCACTTTTTCCAGTAAGAGTCTGAAACATCTTCAAGACTGTTAGAGGTGGAAGGTTGGAGAGAGGACAGGCAATGAGGAGTGCTTTCTGCTGCCGCAGAGGATTGGAGTTCAGTTCCCAGCACTGGCAGCGGGTAGCTCACAACCGCTTGCAACTCCAGCGCCAGGGAGTGGTTTCCCCAAAGTTTGGAACCTTCCTTTTGGAATTTTCTCTGTAAGTTAGCCTTGTTCCCTTGACTCTTTCTGGACACAGAATGGGCCTGAGGTTGTTAAACCGATCTCTGTGGCTGTTCCTATCAGCTAGCTTTGTGGCTCTTATGTGGGAGCTTCTCCCATGCTCTGAGAAATATGTGAAGGTTCAGAGGACAAAATGGAGACATTTATCTAGGCAATGGCCCAGCTTATTACATGTTGTATTAAGAGCACTACCAACTTCCTACGCCAGGAGAGCTCTCAAGGCACGTGTTTGCTGAGTTTCTAAGTCCATGGTGGGCTATGACTCTTTTTGGCCAAGGTTGGATGGGCATCTCTCATGTTCCTCATAGCTGGGAACCTGTTAAGACTCCATGTTCCATGTGGATCTGGGTGCAATCCACATGTGCCCTCTGCCTTTTAGCAGGGGCTTCTTTAGATGAGCAGATTCAGAAGAGGAGTTAATTTCAGGGAGAAACTGAGAGAGACGAGAGAAGCCTTGACCATGCAAGGTGCCAGTGAGGATGGGGCCGTGTGGACTTCCATCTTCTATTGATGGAAGTACACAGTGCTGCAGTTACTTTGAAAAGCAATTTTGGAAGTTTCTTAGGTTAAATGAGCTCTTAGCACAGGATCTATCAATCCTAACCAAACAGAAACAAAAATGTTTGTAGCAAATTTGCATGCAAATGGTTGTAGATATTATTCATAATCACTTTATAATGCAAGTTCACATGTTTTTCTTTTTCTTTTTAAATTTAATTAATTAATTTATTTATTCACTTTACATCCTGGTCATAGTCCCACCCTCCCTTCCTCTCCCTCAAATGTTTTTCAATGATGGCTTGTTCATGTATTTCTGTGTGCTAGGTAACCAGACCGGAAAGGCTCCTTACGTATATGTTCATCTGTATGACACTGGAGCACAGGCCAAGTTACAGAGTCAGAGACCATCAGTCGCTGGGAGATGTGTTGAGAGTGAGACAGATGAAGTTCCAGGAAAGCACCATGGTGCTTTCATGATGAAGCATCTGTCAAGTCAGAAACTTCCACCAAAAAAGAGTTAATTTTACTGTGTGTAGGTTTAAAAATAAACTCTAAAAAATAGCAAAGAACCAAACCAAAACAAACCAAAGCCAAAATGAAAGAGAGAAAAAGAAAAACAGAGAAAAGACAGGTCACTTTTGACTGGAACCCAGCTTATTACAGAGCCAAAAAAGGAGCTCAGGGCCACAAGGGACATTCCACTTGCTACTGCATATTCCACCGACGTTAGCTAAGCCCTTGCTGCAGTCAGGCAGTAGGGAGAGCCTGGTTACCTTCTAGGGTGCAGAGGCCCAAAGATTTGACTCAGGACTGGAAAGGGCCATGTACTGGGGAAGAGCAACTGGGTTGAAGTGGACAAATCAGTTTTAGAATGAAGCTTGGACCAAGTGTTCTGGCATGATCTCTCTTGTGAAGAACAGGACCCATAGTTCCTAGCCAGAAGGTCTGAGAAGCTTCTGGAAGTCCTTCAAAGCTTGGGTGGTTCTCCATGGCTTTCTTCTCTGCTAGCAGTTCAGCGAGGAAAAGTTGTGTCTGTCACAAGAAGCCAACATTGGGCCACCAGGCCTTAGAACAGCAGATTTTAAGCATTTTGTAAGAGCTGATGCCTTCTTCTTTCATTCTTAAAAAAATAGGCAAGGAATAAAAGGAATAAACATATGCCAGAGAGATAATGGGGTCTAGCCTTAGACTTACTTGGGTTCCAGTAGGTTGTATGACCATGTTGGAGTTATTTACCTTCCCTACATCTCTCTTTCCTACTCTGGGACAAGGTTGGGTTATTGTGGGTTGCAAGAGAGTATCAGAATCATAACCTCTTCTAGAAAAGACTGTCAAAAGCCTAAGCCAAACCAAAGCCACCATTACCATCATGACCACTATAACCACAGTTACCACTAGTACCACCACCTCCATCACTACTGCCACAATTTATTACCACTATAAACACCATTACCACCATGGCTACCACAATCACCATCATCACCACTACTTCCATGAACACTATAGCCACCAGCACCGTGACAAGTACAACTACCACCACCACAACCACACCCACCATAATACTAATACTGTCATTACTACAATGCCAACACTACCACAACCATAGTCACAACCACACCCACCACCATAAGCATGAGCGCCATCACAACAAGAACCACTTCTACTACTAAGACCATGACCATCCCAGCTATAATCATGACCACAGCCACCATGAGCATGGTTACGCTATCTACCATGACCTCCACTACCACAACCATGACCACAGCTTCAACTATCACCATCACAACCGTATTCACCACTAACAACGACCCCTCTCCCCATGACCACAATTACCACTATCAAAATAACCCCAAGTGCATGCTTTACTGCTATAGGTTGGTGCTTTTAAAATAAGAAGTAGGGATTTAATGGCACTTAGCACTCAAACTCTACAGACACATGTCTCATTACCTACACCTTCAATTATAGAATGTGTTCCTTCCCTCTTCCTCCCTCTCCTATTTCTTCTTCTCCTTCTCCTTCTTCTTCTCGTTCTTCTTCTTGTTCTTCTTGTTCTTCTTGTTCTTGTCTTCTTCTTCTTCTTCTTCTCCTTCTCCTCCTTCTCCTTTCTCCTTCTTCTTCTTCTCCTTCTCCTTCTTCTTCTCGTTCTTCTTCTTGTTCTTCTTGTTCTTCTTCTTCTTGTTCTTGTTCTTGTTCTTCTTCTTCTTCTTCTTCTTCTTCTTCTTCTTCTTCTTCTCCTTCTCCTTCTCCTCCTTCTCCTTTCTCCTTCTTCTTCTTCTCCTTCTCCTTCTCCTTCTTCTTCTTCTTCTTTTTCTTCTTCTTCTTCTTCTTCTTCTTCTTTTGCTAAAAAGAGGTCAGAAGACAAAGGCTTTTAATGACCAATCCACGTGAGGCCACTATGTGTAAACATGAGAGAAGTTTTATTTCTTGGTCTCTTCCTCCTCGGACAAGGACCTGCTGATCACCTCCTTCTTGGCCTGGAGGTGTGCCTCCTAGTGCTTTCATGCCTCCTTGGTCTTAGACCTGTGTGCTTGGCTAGCCAGGAGCTTCTTGCAGCCTTGTCTGCCTTCAGCTTGCAGATGAGCTCCATGTGAATACTTACGGCAGTCAATCTTAGCTTCACTGTATCTCCTGAGAAGCCAGTGTAGGACCCTCAACCTTTTCATCCAGGTTACTGTTTTGGGCATTTGAGCATTGGAAGTACCCTTCTTCCTCCCTGTATCCACATTCCTGCCCTTCTGTCAAGACAAGATGTTTTTTCTGGTATCGAGGTCAGGAACGGACAATCACAGACTTATGGATGATCAGCCATCTTTGATCATCTTCCGGATCTGCTGACAGGAATTGGCATTGGTGATGTCATTGGTCCCATTGGGGTCCAACCAGACCTTT
This sequence comes from Acomys minous, assembly GCF_964271855.1. NCBI lineage: Eukaryota > Metazoa > Chordata > Mammalia > Rodentia > Muridae > Acomys > Acomys minous. The sequence continues at coordinate 30,827,559 of NC_140485.1, forward strand.
GTACCACAGCAGAGGACACTAGAGGAAAGCCGGTTCTGTAGCCTGAGCATACTCATGGCTGCGGACATAGCAGTGAGAGAATGGAATCTATTTTTGAGATCAGAGATTCCCCTATAAAACAGTTGCTTGTCCCAGCTATAAATCCTACCACTGCCCACTGTCTTTCATCTTGGTGACTACCACTCATTGGAACACATCACACACAACCGTCTCCACACCCTTGCTGAGTCTACAGGCTCCATTTGGGAGCATCTCTACATCTTCACCCATGTGCCCATGCGTATACGCACAAATACACATACCATAGAGTCTGATGACAGCGCATCCTTAAGAAGCTAGTGTAGCTTTTATGGTTTCTCTTACAGATTTTGTATAATAGTAGGTGCATAGGGTAAGGGTTGTTGCTTTTGTTTTGTGTCCCATTGGGTCACTAGATCACCTTTGTTCTCTGCAAAATTAGAATAATAACCACTTTCATCGGATGAAATCTGTTATGTGCTTCTAGGAATGTGAAGATAAAAGAATTAATTCAATCCAATGCATGGTGTGAAACTTGAGCAATGAGCCAAATCCTGACTTCCTCTTGTTTCAGATTTGTACATGTGCATGGGAGTGTTTGAGAAAGGCATGATGTGGAATGTGTACATATGTCTCATGCTTTCTCATGCTCTGAGTCTAATACACTCCGTGAAACTTCCATTCTATTCTGAGTAGTACAGAGAATGGTCACAGATGAGTTTCCAGTAACTGACAGCTCTGGGAGGGGCATGCTGTTAGGAAATGACAAGGTCACGGCAGCGGTGTGGAGTTTGATTAGTCTGTACAGTACACTCTGTACTCTTCAAGGGGGAGCCAGACAGATGTTTGGTTCAATTTCACTTAAAAAGTATTTTCCTCAGATCTATACACTAAAGCACAAGAATTCTGTGCTTTTCGAAAATAACTTCTGAGCCCCACATGGTATCCATTATGGATGAAGAGGGCTGCAGATGCCAAACTAGTGTCAGCCAACATAGTCCAAGTGTAGATAAGTAGCTTCTAGCTGCTCCATCTTGAGGGCTTTTCCCCAGCTCCCCAGGACCACTCCAAGCAAGATACTTTCTAGCATCCACAATTAGTTTCTAGCACTCTTAGATAAAGTGCTAGAACACCAGACAGGACCTCTGGCTAGTCCCTTCACGCCTTTCTATTAGTTACAGTCTTCTGTGGAGAGGCAGTCTTTTACTTACTGGAAAAAGAAAAGAGAATTTTAAGATTGACATAAATGACGTACTGTGACTGACACAAATGGGAGTCACACCCTGCCCTTTGAGACGCCCCAGAAAGTCAGCTGGGAGTTCAGTGACGATGGACTCATAGTGTAAAGAGAGGGAAGTGGCCATGACGGAGATGCTGAAAGTGATCAGAGGAAGTGATACCAGCACGCGCACGCGTGTATACACACACACACACACACACACACACAGACACACACGCCTTAATGTTAAAGGAACTCTTGGAGATATTTCATAACACTGAAAGTACGAAAGAAAGCTAGAAGGTGACTCAAATTTGGAATGACAATTTGTCAAAGCTTAGAAGAGATGCTCATTTCATACTTACACTATGAGACAAGGTGAGCCCAGTTAAAACCACTCTTAAGGTTTTGCAAAGAAAGAAAATATTTTACTTTTTAATGTTTTTAAGTTTTAAATGATATAGAAACTGAACAGATATTAGCTTTTCAACTATCTACACATTTAAAACCAATGGTTAGATAATTTTTAATGTTTCAATAGAAATTTTTTAAGGCAATGGAATCACTATGGTTATTTAGGCCTCTCCACATGGTCAGCTTGCACATGCTGTTCTGATTCCCTGCTGTTATGGGAAGAAGGGGCTTCCTCTATTTTTAAATGACCAAAGACTCTAAGTGCCAGGAAAAGCTCATAGCCTTGTCAATCCTGTTCTGTATATGACAGCTCGGATGGGCCTTTGCTCGCTCCTTCTACAACTCTTTTTTTTTTTGTTTTTTTGTTTTTATACTGTTAAGATAGTTGAATGGTTTTTTCCCCCTACAGTTTAGCAGGATAGCAAATGAGTTTGAGACTCACACCACACAGGGAATGTTTGTTATCTGGGCAATCCCAATCACACCACAAGCCAAGCGGCTTCCAGCATTTCCAGTCTTTGTACTTTCATCATTTCCACCTTTGCCCAAGTCATCTTGTTTCTCATGGACCACCATTGTGCGGCCAATGATGGGATGCTCTCCTGAGAGTGAGATCTCAACGATCTTCAATGGACACATTGGCCACCCCATCCTTTCCGGCAGTCACATGACCCAGGTCTCCAACATGCCTCTCTTGATCTGCTGGTCTGCCATGTTTCTTGGAGTGAGGATTAAAGTGAGGTCCTGCACTGGTACACTCTTGTGTATTAGCCCCAAACTGATGGATGTGGAACCCATGCTGGCCTTCAGTCAATCCTGTAATTTGTCCTGGCACCACAACTGGTTCACCGCTTGCCTTCTGCTCGAAGTGGATGGTGCCCTGCACCGGACCATCGCCCTTCAGCACGCACACAGCCTTCATCGCCATGCTTCGCCAGGACACGCGCGGGCGCGGCCTCCGGAGCCTGGAGGAGGGCGACGAGAAGAAGCAAACGACGCAGGAAGACACCGCAAGAAACGCCGGCGCAAACCCCCTTCTACAACTCTTGCACCGCACGGGCAGGAGACATGCCCCCAGCGCAACACTAATTCTGAGAAGTTGCACACAAACTTTGGTTGACAGACTCTTTTTACTTACTTGGCTCCCTAAAGACTTTCCCAGATGCTCTCTAACCTGTTGCCAGTGCTCACCTTCACGGGTGGCGCTTACACACTGTCCTTTGAGTAGAGAATGCTTTTGTTGGGATTTGCTTTTCCAGATGTAGAGTACAGCCTTTCGGCTTGCTGGATTGCTGAAGGCTGTTGTAAGGGGCACAGCTGCCCAGTGTCTATTCTTCAATAGGCCGGGAAGCATCATTTCGTTTGGGATATGCGTGCCTTCATGATTTACGATATTGGTGTAACTCTGTCAGGGGCGCCTCACACTTCCTTCACTCTTCTGTTACGTTCCAACATTGAGCAGTGTGATCACCGAGGCTGATTTTTGCCTGTTGGGTCTGCTCTCTGTATCCCTACACCGGTGTCTTTTACATTTCCCATCACTCAGAGCTATATTTCCTCAACTTCTCCCTCTAAGTTTCAAGTTAGTTTGTTTTCTAAGAGGTTCTTAATTTTTGCCTCACTCCTCTAAATTAGTTTCTTTGATTGTTTAAGAAATGTCATCTGTGAGATGTTTTGTTCTTATCCTAGATTTAGCAAGGAAAAAAAAAGCAAAACATAAAGCTTTCATCTAAAAAAAAAACATGAGGTACGTGTCTTAGTCTTCACAGATAAGTGCTAAGAAAATATCAGAGGCAGGCTGGGAAGGTGGCTCAGTGGGTAAGACCAATTGTCTAGGAGCATAAGGGCCAAAGTACAGATCTCCAGCAGCCATGTAGAAAAAAAAAATGAGCATGGTGCATATGCTACTAAGGGGGTGGGGTGCGGTGGAAACTGCCAGAACATGGTAACTTGCTGGCCAGTCAACCTAGCCAAAGAAGCAAGACACCCTGACTTGAAGAAATAAGGTGGACCGTGATAGAGGAAAACACTTGCCATCCTCTTCTGGCCTCCTCACAAATACCCGTCCGTGGGCATGTGAGCTTGCACATTCACATGTGTGCAGTACAACACATCACGTTCATACATTCATGCACAACACATGCACACCACACATACAAAAAAATAAGAAATAAAAAAAATGGAGGCATTTGGCACAATTCAATGGATTTCTCTCATAATGGAGAAGCCTGTTGGGGACTAGACTCCCCAAAGTAGCCATTTGCTGATGCCAGCACATCAGGTCTAAGCTTCTGTTCACTCTGAGTCTAAGTGAGATCAAAATGAATTATCAGGCCACCAGCATTCTTATCTCCTAAGTCATTGGTTGAGCAAGATTCTAGGTCCTTGGGGTAAATGGGTAAGGAAACCCAGTAAATGCCTCTGCCATTTTAGTGAGAGAAACCTACAGGGAAACTTTCTTTGGTTCTTGCTATTTGAACTCGGGCCTACTGGACCCAGCTCAAGTCAAATACAGATGAAACAGCTCAAGCAGTATTTCACTTGAGTTTTTGAGTTACCGCCTTATGTAGAAATCACATCCAAAGCTTTCAGAAGTGTTACATTCTTTTCACAATTCTGGCTTTCTCATTTATTTCTCCTTTTATCAGTCATGGCCAAAATTGGAAGGCAAACATGTCTAGCCTGGATGGATTTTGAATCCTACCAAGAGATTCAGCAGCGCCTGGTGCCTGGGGCTTGGCAAATGAGCCTCCTTTGCCTGGTGCTTGGTAAGAAGCATCAGATGGTGCTGCCTGTCCCCTGCAGCTGGGTTTCTACAGAAGCTGAGGGTAGCCTGCCCTAGGAGCATCTCTGCTTTCCTTAAACCAATTTAAGGATGAGGCAAAAAATGACTATGGAAATTAGTACCCAGAACTCATTCCCTGGAGCAAATTCATATTATAAAGGAAGACGGTTGGGCTCTTTGGCATTCGATGCAAATTCTAGCTTCCCTTAGTGCATTCATCCAGTTAGCCATTGCCATTTTAATGGGAAGTTGAATGCAAACAACTTTGTTTTCTTGAAGCTGCCACACTCCGTTATGTGTCTCCAGAAAGATACAGATTTTGAAAATAAGTCATTGTTTCCAACTCACCAATGAAATCCGACCATCCAGTGAGCTCTAAGCATTTAGCTGTAGTTTTTCTAGTCATTGGATTTTAGACATTAGAGCTGCTTTTTTTTTTTTTTTAATAAATCTGTGTTTCAAATGGACATAAAGAAAACTGCACTGCTTTTATAGTATTCATATGATGGTCATATTAAATAATAGCTAAGAAAATCCTTTAAAAATGCCCCAAATATAAGATTTTGTTTTACTGTGGCTTAAAATTGCTTTACCACTTTTTAAATAAAAAGAAAGAAAGAAAACAGAACCCCCTCCCCTCCTTTCTGTTATTCTGAGATAGAGCCTTATGTAGCTGAGGACATCCATCCATTTCTCAAGTGTTAGAGTTACAGGTACACACACTCACTCTTGGTAGCATTAAAAAGAAAAGTGGATCAATAAAGCCTTATAGTAGACTTTCATTAAGGTACCCAGAAGTCATAATTAACAAACTCAGTTGTCATTCCATCTGGAGCACATCAAATCTAAAGGCCACAGAGTACGTCCTCAGATGGTGTTGTGTATGTCTCTCTGAAAACAATATAATGACGGGCAAGCAGGAGACCTAGAGATACTGCCCTCAAGAACACTGACACTGACCTTCAGTGTTGGCCAGGAACATCAAAGCACAGCTCATTCTGGCACATTCTTCTGAGATTTCTATTCCCAAAGGTAGCCAGGCTTTGTGCTCTGAATGAGGCTGGCAAGTTTGAGTTCTCTTCAGGAGTCTGGCCACTGTAGAAATGGTTATCTGGTAGACTGAGCCCTGGCTTTTAAGGCTCACCAGTCTTGCACATAGTTTCCCTCACTGATTTTATAGGGGCTCCTAGGAGCTTACCACTGTCTATCTATAATTCCTTTTACCTGATGCAGATATTGTCTATGTTTTCTGTGTGTTGTGTTACAGTTGCAGGTATAATATGTCTTTTCCCAGGAAGACATTTTAGTCAAATCTGCGAACTGAAAAAAAGTCTTTAATGATTTTGGATCTGTGTCACACTTAGAAAAGCCTTTTTCTTCACAGAAGAGTATGTAGGACCTTCTCTCTTACCATCTCATAACCCTGACATATCCAGTCTGTCTGGCATTTGGTTCTGTGTAGACTGTGCACCTGGGTAGTGATTCCAACTCCCAGGATTCCTGGGTTCACTCGACCCTGCCTTCCTGAGGACCTACCACTTCCCTACCTTGGCTGGCTGTCATACTGGTGTTCATGCTGTCTGCCAGGCTCTCACTGTAAGCCCACTTCTCTGGGCCCTCCTTCATCTCGGAATATAGGAAAGAGTGTAGCTGGCATCTTTAGCAGTTGTAGATTTGCCTAGAAGCAAGGACAGATAACCCCGGTAGTGTGGATGATGATTTGGGGGGAATAAAAGATGGAAGGCAGGCAACTCCTGACTCTCTTTCTGTGAGATCTTCAAAGTACTCAGAGACACTACTTTCATACTGTGTGTGTGTGTGTGTGTTTGTGTGTATGTGTGTTTGTGTGTATGTGTGTGTTTGTTTGTGTGTGTATGTGGTATGTGTGTTTGTGTGTATGTGGTATGGGTATGTGTATGTGGTATGTGTATGTGTTTGTTTGTGTGTGTATTGGTATGTGTGTGTGTGTTTGTGTGTGTGTGTATGTATGATGTGGTGGTGGTGGTGGTGTGGTGGTGGTGGTAGTGTGTGTGTATGTGGTGTGTGTGTGTGTGTGTGTGGTGTGGTGTGGTGTGGTGGTGGTGTGTGTAACTCTGTCATGACTACCTGCAGCACCTCATGAAGTCCTAGCCAGTCCTCATTACCTTGTGTTGGCTTTGTATCATCCTGGCCTCACTTCTCTTTTCTTCAACCTGAATTCGCCTGAAGTCAAAGCTCCTGGTGGACTTGAACACATAAGCCTTTCTTCAGGATCTGTTCCTAGAATACTTAAGCTAGGAGAAGAAGCTACTGATCTGCATTACCCCAAGTGGAATGGCCCTTTGTTATCAAAGTATTGGGTAACCCACCCTTCCTCACACGTACGCCTGATACTGCTTCTGGGATCTATTCTGAACTGCCTACTTTCTGTACTGTTATTATCCTTTTTAACTCCTTTAGGCTTGGGCTTCAATATCTAGAATGTTCTAGATAATATTTTTATGTCTGTGTTGGGAGGTGTTTACATGTGGGCTCACTTTGAAGCTATGGCTACACTGACGTTCACTGTGTAGCACAGAGTGACCGGGAACTTTAGTTTCAGCTGCCTGAGTTCTGGGATTTTACGCCTAAGTCAGTGCACATGGATAAATGAGTCTGTGTTCACTTCCAGGTTCTCTCCCTGCTCTCGCTCTCCTCTGACATTGCCTCTGATTCTTGTTTTAGCCCCTCGAGTTTTCAGCAGAGCATCCATCATGCTCTCTGACCTGCTGTCAGCATTTGGCCATCCTTGTTTCTAATTCTAGTGTTCTTCGTAATTTGAAAATATAGTGGTGGTACCTGTTAGCAATCTTCTACTATCCATTGTCTTTGTCTTTGGCAACCAAACCATAGATTTTCACTGGAGTTACAGTCCCTTACAAGACAAGCGCATTTTCTGGAGCCCCTAGTGGCCAGTTTTGGTCCTTAGCTATCAGCAGAAATGCATGTGGAAGGTCGGCTGGACTTCTTAAGAGACAGTGGGAGGTGACCTCTGCCTCCACTGCTCCACCATCCTTTCCTCTGGCTTCCTGACTGGAGTCTGTTAGAGATTTTGGATTGTGAGTCCGAGGCTATGCACAGTTGGAAAAGTAAATAGATCTCTGGTCTCCCAGAGAAGCAGACCCTGGCCTTTCATAGTGATATGCAGACCATGTGTCCTTTGAGATAGTTCTGTCCAGGGCTTTCTGCCTCTCCCAGAAAATGAAATCAAGTTTATATACTAGGGAAATAAAGAGAAGTGCGAAGGGCAGAAGGAGCCATGAACTAAGGTTCCCCCTCCCCATCACAGTCAAGAACTTGGGTACCTTTTAGGGACTTTTAGATTGGCCTCACATAATCCTTGGGGTATTCACGTGAATCACTAAATAAATAACATGTTTACCAGTCCCAGAAAGAGTGGTCCAGCCCTTCTTCAGCCCAGAGGCTTGGAAACCCTTATCCTGGAATTCAATGCCGTTAGTGCCCCATGGCACTCACATACTATGTCAGATGACTCTTGATGTGGAGAAAGAACAGAAAGAAGATACTTTATGGTTCCATGACTCCAACATTCCCCAAAGGGAGCTTGCGAGATCTGTTGTCACATGTGCTGGTGTCAGAGGAAATGTGTTTTGGCTGATGGATGGTGAAAAGGGTGCACACTACCAAGCTGTGTGAGCGCTTTGGCTCTAAAAAGGAAGCGAGTACCACATCTAGGGTCAGGGATAAGTGGGGTTGGGGCTTTGTTTTGGAGCCTGCGTGTGTGGTGGGCTTACCCAAAGGCCTTTTTAATCACATGGGCCTGCAGATACGGCTACTCACAAAGTTCCTGGAAACCAGAAATGAGGGCTTTCTTACTTACATAATGAAATCAGAGTCAAGATACTGGGGACAGGGGAGAAAGAGGAGCCGAAGAAGCTGCCAGCTCCGGGCCTCTGGCAAGTTCAGTACTTGTTTAGAGTTGTTCAAGTTGTGGCTGGCATAGGGGGACAGAAAGGCCAGAGTCAGAGACACTGGCTTAATCGTAGTGCCACTTGAACCCCCTCCCCACAAGCAAGTAGGGCCTGGAGGCTCAGACTTCTAATTCTAGATTCCAGAGAAATGGAGGCAGGGATTTCAAGGCCTCATTTGACTCACCATGTAGAATTAATAATCCTCTCTTTTTCCCCTGTCTAGTTGTACATATGCACAAGGCTTTAGGTTGGATCCCTGATGCCCAACATTGAACTCCAAATCAAACTAAAACTCACTGAAAACTAAACAAAACACTTGTTTAGTGGTTATTTTGTTCAACTTCTTTTGAAAGAATCCTGGGACTGAGAAGAATGAAACCATGAGACAAGAAGGACAGAGTCCCCCATCCCCCATCACTGTGGAATTGTGGTGTGTGTGTGTTTGTGTGTGTGTGTGTGTGTGTGTGTGTGTGTGTGTGTGTGATCTCACTGGTAAGGCTTCTAGTCACTAAAAGTATTAGAAATTCCTTCTTATGTCCGCTTGCCCATGCTGCAGAGTTTCAGAGCCTATCAGCACAGTCACAAGTCATATTGCTTTCTGCCCATAATCTGTATTTGGCTTTGCTTTACTGTCATGGGATGCTAATCAAGCCAAGGTCATGCGTCCAACTCCTATACTAACTGCTGAGATACAATTTTTTAAATAGGTCTCATGTTTTGTGTTCAGCATTTTACACCTTTTACAAATGGGTTCTACCATTGCAAAGAATCTCCCTCCCCCCCCCCCCCTCTCTCTCTCTCTCTCTCTCTCTGTGTGTGTGTGTGTGTGTGTGTGTATGTGTACATAAGTGTGCAGACCAGAGGTCAACCTTGGATCCTGGGATGCCATTCCTTAGGTACTATCTACATACAATAGGTTGGCTGGCCAATGATAAATTTATTTTTTAATGTTATTTGTTAAAGATTGATACTGCTGTATGGGGAGGGCCAGGAGGTGTGGCTGTGCTGGGGGAGGCATGTCACTTGACATGAGCTTCGAGTTTAAAGGCTTGTGCTTCTTCTGGTTTCCTCTTTCTGTGTTTTGCTTGTGTTTGAGGATGTGAACTCTTGGTCTCTTGCTCTGGCTGCCATGCCTGTGGCTTGCTGCCATACGCCCCTACCATGCTGGACCTAACCTTTGGGAACCATAATTCATAATAAATGCTCTTTCATAGGTCTCTTTGGCTATGGTGTTTTATAACAGTGTCAGAAAAGTAACAATACAGAGGTATTTGTATAAGAATCAGAACTGGAATTCCACAGTGATCTACAGACAGCCTGGACCATGGTGATGCTACAGGAAGAGTCCTGAATCCCTTCTCTTTCTGAAAGAGCCATAGTGTATGGATGCAAGATTGGAGAACCTGCATCTCATCAAGTTCCAAGTCAGAGGTTCTCAACATTCCTAATATTTGTTAATCTTTAATACAGTTCCTCATGTGTGGTGACCCCTCCAATATAAAATTATTTCAATGCTACCTCCTAACTGTAATTTTCTACCATTATGAGTCTTAGTGTAAATATCTGATGGGCAGGATATCTGATATGTGACCCTAAAGGGTTCTCCACCCACAGATTGAGACTCAGTGCTCTAGATGATTTTTGTAGCCATTATAATTCCAAAGTCATTGATGTAAATTCACAACACTTACAGTTTCCCATATAATTTCCAGATGCCAGACACTAAGCTGATTCATATTTTATGTGCATTGTGTTCTCTCATTGTACAAGTGAGAAATAAAGCTACATAAAAGCTGTATGTGTTACTTTAGATTCTGTGGAGGTGAGATCACAAATAGAATCTACAGGGTTTTTTTTTCCTGCTCATGTCTGTAACATTGCATTACTAAGAAACCATGTGGAAGAGCGTGCAACCAATATAAAGGAGTATCTAACTGAGTCCAACTGCGAGGGAGAATAAAAATTGTACCAGTGTGACAAGTGTTCTGCCTCATAAAGTGGTTTTAAAAGTGGAAAGACTATTAAATTTTCCCCATCTGTATAAGCTGTTCTAAAAATCACTGAGGCTTACACACACACACACACACACACACACACACACACACACACACACACACAGAGCAGACCATCTACAAAAGAATAAGTGTCAACTTTAGACCTCAGAGAACACTAAGGAAGAAAATGAGTGAACCAGGACTCTCACTAGGGTGCAGCAAGGTACCGGAGCCTTGCTTGGTCCTGTCTCATATTTCCCATGCTACTGTTATTGGCTTTGCCTTCCACATGCTCAGAAACCCTGCCATCCTATGCTTTTGAGCTATAAAGTTTCTATGGGCCCCCTAGACTGTGATATTATAGGTCTAGACTCTCAGTCCTGGGGATTAAAGGAGTGTTTGAAGTGCCTGTCATTTTCCCCCAGACCTATGTTAGCACAAACCACATAACCTCATGGTAAAGTTTTTAACCATCACTCTGAGACGAGAGTCTGAATCTGAGGATCCAATTTGGTCCCAGATCTAGGATCACATGGAGTGCTTCTTTATTTGTTGCCATCAGTACCATTTAGGGGGAAAATTCCTAATTCTAGAGTATTGTATATAGAGGGGAGGTGTCAAAAGAGGTGGTATGTCCTTTCCCCTTTCCCCCTCTGTTCTTCCTTTTATTCCTTTTCTCCTGATAATTTTCTGAAAATAAGGCATCAACTGATGTTTTCCTAGTTAATGACATAATCCTGGGTGTAGGCAAGGGAAGTGATATCAAGGCTGTCAGCATGATATTGTTTCTTTTTAGGGTAATATTCCAGACTTGTTTGTATGAAAGTTAAAAACAAGTAGAAAGAGACAGCCTCCCCGATATTGTGAAACCTCCCTCAGGTATTGATCATGCAATCTATGGTAAATAGGATAGAAATTGCTGGAGATTATCTGTGGGATTGCTAAAGGACTTCCTGATCACATAAGGAATCCCAGTGGTGCATAATACACACAGACACACAGACACACACACACACAAATGCCCACATGTACACACACATATACATAATACACATCATAACATACATACACACATATATACACACACAAATGGACAGTGTATGTATACACACAATACACATATACACATCATACACATACACACACACATGTACACACACTCACACACACACATTTTGATGGAATGACTCAGGCTTCAGGTTTCTTGGATAGCAAGCAAAAAAACAACAATCCAGGTTTAAAAATTCAAACCAATGTAGCCCATTTATTCTATGAGTATAGATAGAAAATCCAGAGTTAACAACAACAAGAAACCTTGTTTCTTTCACCAAACTGTGTAGCTATGCAGATTTTGTTGTAGCCTGTCATGCTAAATCCCTTGTAGCCATTATTTGTCCTTACAAAAGACTCAGGCAACTCAATGTTCCTCATTATCTGCAGTGAAAGACGGACAGGGTCTGTCTTGTGTCTACAGCCATGAGAATGGAGAGTTGGTTACTTTAGGGGATGACGGAGTATACTTTAGATCCTGTCTTCCAGCCTTTGGACGTTTCATCTTCTAGGGAAAAGGGTACCAGGTTGGCCTGGGGAACTCCATGTGCCTGGAATGCTCTGCCATTAGCTTGCGGTGTTGCCTTTGGGTAGCATGCCTTTGGTGCATTCTTTCTGAGGCTCATTTGATTCCATCATTTCGAGTACATGTCCACACGGCTGCCACAATAGCTTTTCCAAAAAAAGCCGGCGTTACATAACCTCCTTGCTTCAGCTGTAGCCCACAGCTTACAAACAGTGGCTTTCAGCAAAGCAAGTCATCACTTCTGAGCATAGATTCTGGGCATCCTTGCTTTCTCAGGGAAAATACTTGGACCCCTTGTATCTCACGAACATTAAGACCCCTTCATAATCTGGTCACACCTCTCATCACAGCTCAAGCTGACTCAGGGTCCTCATAGGAACTCCACCATGCATGCTCTCTGGCTGGTTTGGTGAGCCAAGGCATGCCTTACTACCACTGGGGCCTCTCCAGAGCTACAGACCAGCTAAGGGGCTCCAAGGGAGAGTGGAAGGCCCCTTGCTGTGATCCTATAGCACTATGGATTCACATTTTTTTTATTATAACCAGCATGACATTTTAGTCAAGGATTTCTATTGTTAAATTTATTTTAAGACCTCTCTGAGAATAAAGACAGTACAGCTTGCCTACTGTATCAGTACCACATGGCTTTAATAGTGCCAATCACAGGTTACATGATTATAATTCTTTTTCATAGTTACCTCATATCACGTATGTATGTATGTATATATGTATGTATATGTGTATGTATGTATGTATGTATGTATGTATCTGCATGCACACATGTGCAGTGCCCACAAAGGGCAGAAGAGGCCATTGGATTCCTAGGAGTTTGTTATCTACCATGTGGGTTCTAAGAACTGAGCTCAGGTCCTCTACAAGAACAGCAAACTTCTGGTGCCATGAAATCTAGTCTTCAAAAGAGGCTCTTTGGTTAGTTCCTGCTCAGGGGCCTCTGGGCCTTGTGTCAGAAGTGCGTGGTGCCTTCAGCAATAGGGACTTACCTTCCACTTCTGAGGAAGGTGGGGGGTAACCAAGGGCAATAGGCCGTAATAGGCTGTGGGCTTTGGAGTTTCTTGGACAGTCTTGACTGACAACTCTAAAGAGGGCTTCTCAAACCTGGTGTTGGGGTTTTTGTTAGGTGGTCTTTGGCTCTTGAAGGGATCATTGCCAGGCAAAGTATGAAAATTTCATTTAAACTTTATATGTGCATTTGTATACAAACTCATGTGTATTATAGATTTTAAGGTCAATTAATAGTTAGTTAATACTATGATTCCTTGTGATTTTTTAAAGATATCCAAAGCTCTTATTTAATATTTCAGACACGTATAAGAGGACAAGTGTTCTCTAAATTTTATATGAACTTTTTTTTCCAAAAGTTGTTTTTTTTTTCCTTTAAAAACCCTGAGACTGCAAAATTGTCTTCCTCTTTTATCCAAGAACTATTCAAGGAAATGTTTCATCAGCTCCTTTTGAACACTGACCATTTTCCTGTGGTAACAGGAAACACACAGAGGACACATTTTAGTAGCAGGGATGCTGAAGGAAGTCTAGACCCAGAGAGTACTGACAGGGGTGGTTGGTGTGGGCGAAGTGCTTGATACACAGTCTGGGGGTTCCTCAGAGAAGGGGACTGAGAACAGGGCCAAAGATGCGGAGGAGAAACGAGAAGACCTGAAATCAAATGTCATGATTTAATCAAGGGCCAACCTTGTCTCTCTTTAGCACAGATCATGATTGACAGATACATTAGTTCCCTTGGGAGGGAGGGCCTTCTCTAGGCTCAGACCTGCTGAGTGCCATGGGGCCATCACACGCTGTTCACTGGCATCTTCCATTCTCACAGCCAGTGGCACAAAGCAAGGTGCATATGCCACCCATGAAGAAGAGACTTTATGACATCCTCCTCCCCTCCTCCTTCCTGTAGGTGAGGGATCTCTGCCTAGGAAATGTGAAAGGAGCGTGCCTGTGACTGGCAAAATGTGGCATAGATGAATAACAAATTTATTTCCCTGTCATAAGGATTATACCAGCCACATGGGTACAATTTAACAACAATAACAGCAAAAAACTCCTTTTGGCAAAGATGACCTTCATATTCGGAGTCTGTATTTGTATTTCTTCACTCCCTCTTTTTGGCACAGCCTGTGCATTGCTTGTGCACAACTTGACGGGTGAGCCTTCAAAGTGGAAGGAAGTTGAAGGAAGCTCGGGATGAACAGAATCTGGGGGCAGCCTGTACCTTTCTTCATCCTCTGTGTCTGAATTCATTTTTCCCTTCTTTCATCTGGAGTAGGTGGTTTTGAGTCCAGGGCTGAGGGGAGGACGTCTGTCTACCTCTTTCCTGTTGTTTTCACTTCACTTTGGATAAGGCTCTCAAGGAATTTTGGATGAGGTAGTCTCCGTGCGTTGGCCCTTGGTGGAGGGCTTTGGAAGTGAACTTCCTGGTTGCTTGGCTCTGTGCTGGCACTTTCTGTGTCACAGACTCACCCCAGGACATCAAGTGACTGCTGTCAGCCCACATCAGACAGTAAGAAGGTCGTGCCCTTTGATCTGGAACATTCCAGGGACTATATGAATTTTTAGAAAAACAGAAGTTTGAGGAAGTCTGTTACTGGGCTGATTCTTTTTCTGTTTAAATATTTTCCCAAAAAGAAAAGTTTGCTCATCAGATAATTTATTTCTACTCCCAGTTTCTATACTTTTCTACAAATGATTGGCTAGTCTTATTCACCCTGAAGCAGCCTCTCTTTGCTGTAGTAGAAAATGCTGGTTGTCCTCTGATTACAGTCCTTCAAGCACCAGAGAACACTTGATTCCCACCTGGGGTCTGTGCTGCTCACTGTAGAGGTTCATTTGTGAGTTTATCTTGGAGCTACACAAGCCCAAGTCACCAAGTGTTAGCCTCTGCTTCCCCGCCCATTCTCTTACCCTTTGCCTGACTGCGCTGAATGCAGCTGTTCTAAAGCTATTTGATTGAATGCAGGACAGCAAGCTCCAGAAGTGGAGCAACGAGATGGAAGGTGCTCGGGCCTCGTACACTAATGAGCATCTCATGCAGGATAATGGCCGTACTTTACACCTGTGTCCTGTGTATCTACTTTAGGATGGCAAGACTGTTACCCCTAAATGGAGAGATCAAATGCTCTTTCTGCTTACATGAAAGGAGGTTGTAATTTTAAATTACAATTTTAAAGACCTGGCATGAGTTATGTATATCAAGTGATGATGACAAAGAACCAGAAATCACCTATTTGAAAATAAGTTATGAAACCTTTTGGTCCAGAGCTTGGCATATTTGTCATAAACAGGCAGATGTTGAGGTTTCAGTCTCCAGGTGGCTAGCATGTCTTTGTTGGTGACTCTCAGTTCTACCTCCGTAGTGAACGAAGCCACAGGCAGCTCAGAAACAAACGGTCATGGTTGTCTTCCAGGAACATTTATTTACTAAGGTAACAGACAGAAGACTCTGCATTAAGCTTGTAGACTATAGCTTGCTAACATATGCCTTAGTTTCTATTCTAGTTT